>NC_091462.1:24975624-25275624 GCF_027789765.1 Dendropsophus ebraccatus | reverse complement strand
TTACTTAGCTGAATGAATACAATAATGTTTGCACTTCCCCTAGGGGGAGCTCATGTACGGATATGTACAGTTCCCACTAAAATCAGGATTAGGCTTCATTCACACCTGCATTGGGGACTCCGTCACAGAATTAATTGATAGAACTGGACAAAAATTAAATTCTGCATGTAGTATTTTTTTTTTTTACCTGGTTATAATCCAGTAATATAATGGACACCAATGGAAAACCCAGTGAATTCTATTAAGTCATTAGGGTTTACTAGGCTCCCTTGGTGAACCTAACCTTAGCTGTACAAAGCTGGATGCAGGGGGACATTTACTGTACAGTTGTATTCCCATTTTGAAATATATATCACTAGGATGTGCTCTATGCAACCTCTGGGACCCGCTCCCATCCTGAGAATAAAGGGGATGTGGCGCTGTCCCCCTGTGCAGTGTTGCTCCCAGTTACCTGTCTGTGAGGGGCCCCTAAATAAGGCCGCGCTACAGCCCCCTGCACAGCCAGATGGCTGGGGTATTGCTGTGTATTACAAAAACAGGACTAGATCAGCCTTACATCTCCTTTACTCTCTGGATCAGGGAGGGTCTCAGAGGTTGGACCCCCCACTGATCATATAGGTGATGCAAGAACCATTATTAGAGAATCTGCCGTATCATCCATGTCTAGCTATCCTATACTGTTAGCTGGGTGGTCACCACCATGAGAGTTCTCAGGTTCCTGCCTTGTTGACAGCTGATGTGCTCATCCACTTGCCCTGAGAACGGATGACCTGACTGGTGACCCCCGCAGTCTCTACACTCTTTAGCATATTGGACTGTGAAATTAAGGGCAGCGATTGCAGGTGGGAAGGGGGATGCAGAGATCACAGATGCCCTTCAGGAACAGCACAGAGGTGCAATAGCTCAGTAATGGAGTTTAGATGATATGTGCTCTTGCTATGTATGGATCCAGTATGTCTAATGTTTAGCATGAGCCACCACTTTGGCAGCACTAATGTTAATGTAATTGGGTCAGAGCGTCTCACTGAACTGAACACTTGGTTTTTTTTATTGTAGAAAAACGGCTGCATGCTGAATATCCTAACACATCACAATCGGTGGGTAAGCTTTACGGAGCTGGTGACCCTATAATCTGTACATGATTTTGTGGCGTTGCATAATTCAGAACTGTATATAATAGAGGTAATATAGTACACTAGTAATCTTGTATGTGCGGAGGATGTCCTGTGCAGTGTACACAGCCGTACCCGATGTAGCGCAGGGCGGGTGGATGTCTCCAGCTCTGACCCTGGCATGCTTTACTGTCAGGTCAGGAATGTGCACTAGGTGCATATTATAAGCTACAGGCTCCGCTGCCAACAGAGAAACAATGAGACACAGTGTTCTGTATATGTCATATTTTCCGGTATTGTGAAAGAGCAGCTCATGGGATCCAGGTAAACACGCGGACATGGCCCAGAGCAGCCCCCTTATTGCGTCCTCATAGCCTATGCCAGGGTGCAGCATTGTGTAAAACCATGTAATATAACCAGCTTAGCGTCTCCTCCCCAGGTATGTGACGGCCTGTGCACTAGCTCCAAACCAACCTCTGCTGGCCACAGGGTCCATGGACAAGACTGTAACCATCTGGAAGCTGGGGCAAACAAGTCATTCACCAGGCAAGTTCTTTCCAGCCGAGCTCCAACCTATTGTGTTGTTCCCATAAAATGATTCCACTTGTATATGAGAAGAGAGCACTTCATTACAATGTACCTGGAAAACACTATGGGGGACATTTATCAAAGGGTGTAAAATTTAGACTGGTGCAAACTGCCCACAGCAACCAATCACAGTTCCTCTTTCCTTTCAGCACTGCCTAAAGCTGAGCTGTGATTGGTTGCTGTGGGCAGTTTGCACCAGTCTAAATTTTACACCCTTTGATAAATCTCCCCCTATGTTCTAATAGAGCAGGAATGGGAAATCTTCGGTCCTCCAGCTGTTGCAAAACTACAATTCCCATCATGCCTGGATAGCTAAAGCTTTGGCTGTCTAGGCATGATGGTAATTGTAGTTTTGCAACAGCTGGAGGGACGAAGTTTCCCCATTCCTGTGATAACATTTTCACCAGTCTGCGGCTGTCCAATTGCTACAAAACCACAACCTCAAGCATGCCCCAACAGCCAGAGGCCAACTTAGAGGAGCATTCCCATGTTATAACTAGGCTTGATCTAACATGAGAAAAAGCTAGGTTCAATCGAACTCGAACCTAGCCGGACCTTCCGCATTTGATTGCTGATATCTTCACTGTCCGTGAGGAAGGAGGAGACATCCTGGGGACCGCTTGGAATTCCGGGATACAGCCTATTACCTAGGCGGAATCTATGAATTCCTGGCGGTCCCCGGGATGTCTCCTCCTTCTGCACGGACTGTGAAGACATCAGCAATCAAATGTGGAATGGAGAAGCCATTTACTGTTTATCCCGGCACAGCAGGGACCAGTAGCCCTGGTCCTATTCAGGCTGGGCCCTTGCGCAGCTTGGCTAGGGAAGGAAAACATGATGGGAATTGTAGTTTTACAACAGCTGGAGAGCCGCAGATTTCCTGTTACTGCTTTAAGAGGACATATGTCTTGTATTTGATGATTTCATGTGGGTCAGCATGAGGAGCAGTCATCCTTACAACTAGGGATTAGTGACTGGATAGTAACATTTACTGAATCAGCCATCAACTTGTCTAGTCTTGTTAAAGTAATTCTCCTTTCCACATGTTCCGATTCCCCAGAAAAGTCTGGATTGACACCGTTCTAAGAGACCTCAGTCTGATTTCTGACTTCTCTCGGGAATCTGAATACTTGGGAAAGCAGAACAGTTTTTTCCATTCTAAACTATTACATTGGATGAATCTCACTGAACGGAACATTCCTAATACTTGATTCCTAATAAGTGTTTGCAAAAAAAAAGAATGGAGCAATGGCAGATCTGATCATTTCCAACAATTAGCTGGCCCATACCATTAAAGGGATTATCCAGGCTTAGAAAAACATGGCTGCTTTCTTCCTGTCCTCAGTTTGGGTGTGGGGTTTGAAGCTTGGTTCCATTGAAGTGAATGGAGATTAATCTAATACCACATACAACCTGAATACAGGAGTGGCGCTGTTTTTGCAAGAAAGTATCTTTGTTTTTTCTAATCCTGGACAAACCATTTATAATGTTCTCTCCCACCCTCGTCTGCTCATGTAGAAATCTGAAGTCTTTACATTTAGCTTATAGTGGGTTATTTCATGTTTCAGCCACCAGAATCAAAAGGAAAACCGAGCTTCATATTGAATCATGGACGGAGGACGATGTCAGGTCGTGGCTTGCCAATGAGAGCCTGGCGGAGGTAGAAGAACATTTCAGCGCAAACAACATTGATGGCAAAGAATTACTCGGCCTCACCAAGGACATTCTGCATCATGATCTCAAGATAGGTATGATGTAATATGCATGAAGACGGAGGTCGGGTTATGGCCAAAGACTTGTGACCGGTTCTAATTCTAATTATTTACTTTGCAGAATCCTTAGGGCTGAGGAATAAGATTCTAAGGAAAATTGAAGAACTGAAAAGCAAAATGAAGTCTTCTTCTAACATCCCTGATGAATTCCTCTGCCCCATCACCTGTGAAATAATGATGGACCCGGTCATTGCATCAGGTAACATGAATCAGCCTGATTTCAGGGTTATAGTCATGAACCAGGGATCGCCTCCTCCTAGACTTCCATCTGGTCACATAAGGAGTTAATTTATTTTTTTCAGGCAACCAGGAAAACTTAAAGGGAAAAGTTGTCAGCTCCAATTAATTAGCGAGTCACGTTCCCGATTCCGCGCTTCCTATTTACACATGAAAGCTTTCGGCCGACCAGGGACTTCTGAGAGCATCTTAGATTATTCCTGTGACAGATCTGTGATGGAAATTCACTAAATAATTTCAGACTCGCATTGATGGGCGATTTGCACAGGACTACTTTTCTCTCATCAAATGCTCGGGATAGAAAATACGCCGTGACAGAAAGTGCAGTTTTATTCTTAAATATAGTTTTATAGCAGGCGGATGACAGATATCGTATATAAATGTACCGTACGGATTCATGAGAGGTCACTGTGTTAAATGGACCGGCTGCATTGTGAGTGGGACCTCTTGTCCTATTAAAGGGGAGTGAGATCAGCAGTGTTATGGCTCCAGGGTACAGCAGATCTTAGCTCTGCAACTACTGGGTATAACTACAGGGGGTGCAGAGGTAGCAGTCACAACGGGCTCTGGTGATGAGGCAGATGACACCAGTAATATACATGGCACATGATTGATAGACATGATAGTTACAGATTTTACCCGGGGCCCATAATCTAAAAGTTGCACTCCTGCTCTATAACCGTTTGTTCTGAGTGGTTAAAAACTGCAGCGGCCTTAGGGTACTATTAGACGGAACGATAATCGGTCCGATTCAGCCGATTATCGTTCTGTGTAATAAAGACAAGGATCAGCCGATGATAGTTGTCATCGGCTGATTGTTGATATAGGTTCTTACCTATAATTGTTTACGTGTAATAGCGGTGCGCGGCCGCCGACTGACGATATACATTACCTATCCAGACTGCAGGGCTCCTCTTCCTCTGTGCTTCCCCCCGGGTCCGCGCGCTCCAGCTTCAAAATGGCCTGTGTCAGCTGACAGGCCACTCAGCCAGTCACTGGCCCGGACCGCCGTGGCCAGTGATTGGCTGAGTGGCCTGTCAGCTGACACAGGCCACTCTGAAGCTGGAGCGCGCGGACCCGGGGGGGAAGCACAGAGGAAGAGGAGCCCTGCAGTCTGGATAGGTAATGTATAACGTTTAAACAAGGGCTGCAAGGACATCGGTAACGATGTCCCTGCAGCCCTTGTTAAATGATTATCGGGCCGTGTAATAGGCCCAGTAAACGAGCGCCGGTTTACATTTATTATCGGGCCCCCATCGGCCCGTCTAATACTACCCTTAGGCTACTTGGCTTGTTTAGGTGACTTAAATGTACTTCACCTCAATTGAAAATTCAAGACTTTGTTATGTTGTGGTTAAGAATGAGCGAATTTACAGTATTAAAGCGAATCGCTTTGTTAGCTCGGCAGTCAGCTTATCAGCTTTATGCTTATAAACTTCATGCTGCTCCTCTCCTGGTGCCTGGAAAAGCTTGATCCAGTCCTCGGAAACATCTCACTGGGAAAATAGCTCAAGCTTTTCCAAGCACCAAGAGCAGAGCGCCACAGAGTTCAAAAGCAGCAGGGTGATAAGCCTGTAGTAAGAAAACACAATGCATTTCAATTTGCCACATGTTCTTATTCATGGCATGGGGGTTTAGTTATCTGAGTGGTGTATGCCATGAATACGTTTGACAGTTTAAAACACGTTGGCATTTCATTTGCGTTTTCTTGTTAGTGTCAAAAAGTTAATTCTTGAATTATTTAAATGTGACTCTCTACCCACAATCTGTCTCCTCCCCCCCCCCCCCCCCAAGACTGCTTGTACCTTCGGATAGCTGCTTTTAATCTAAGCTCTGTCCTGGGGTCCGTTCGGCTGGTGATCCAGTTATTGTCCTAAAAAACAACTGTTAAACTTGCAGCGCTGTGTCAAATTGGCGTGGCCTAGAGTGTCTGTGTTTAGGCTTGCACGTGCAGTGTTCTTACAGGTGATGAATAGGAGAATACCTGCCTGGGGCATTCCTAATGATGAGGAGAGCGGGGAGAGATGGAGGGTTGGTGCAAGTCTAATGCACAGACACTCTAGGCCACACCAATTTGACACAGGGCTGCAAGTTTAAAAGCTGTTTTTTAGGACAATAACTGCATCACCTGCCAAGCGGACCCCAGGATAGATCTTTGATTAAAAGCCGCTATCTGATGGTACAAGCGATTTGTGGGGGTCAGAGTGTGGGTACAGAGTCACTTTAATCGATTTGGAGAAGCGGGGATTCCTTATTTTAAATCCCATGTACATCCATCATGTGTTGTGCCTGGGGTATCCTGCATGCTCTGGACATGACTGCAAATTCTCTCTGTGGATCACTCAGTGATGTACATATAATGGCGCCCCAGTCTCATTCTGGTATCAGATGCCTATATACCATATATTTATTGTGATTTTATTCCTAAAATGCAGATGGATACTCCTACGAGAGAAAGGCCATTGAAAACTGGATCAGCATGAAGAGAACAAGTCCCATGACCAATCTTCCTTTAGAGAACCTTCTTCTCACACCGAACAGGACATTGAAAATGGCGCTCAACCGCTGGCTAGACTGCAGATCAGAGGAAACAGTCAATCTGATTTCATTGTAACATTAACATTTATTTACCTATGGGAAACATTCCTTACTGAAAGTCTGCAACTACTCTGCCACACCTGAATGTGGCGCTACACTGCAGAATGCACATGTGGAAGCTGTATGTCATGCTCAGCCCATGATATGACCTGCGGTTGTAAGACATATTACATAACCCATCTAGATGATTTGCTCAGTGGGTAGCAAGGCTGCCTTGCACCACTGGGGTCTTGGGTTAGAATCCGGTAACATCTGCATGGAGTTTGTATGGGTTTTCTCCAAAGACACTAAAAATATACTGATAGATTAATTGGCTTCCTATGGCAAGTGTGTGTCTGAGACTGGGAAATGATATTGTAATCCCCAATGGGGACCTATAATGATATGAGTGATCACTGATTGATATGGGCTGACATGTGACACTGTCCCTGTAAATTACAACTACGTTGCTAACCTGTATTTATGTAATATTAAAGGGGTATTTCCCCCAAAAAAAATAAAATGTTCCCAAACCTAGCTGGTCTTACTCATCAAGTCCCCCTTAGTATTTTGAGCCGTCTCCCGTTGGCATAGTGTGGGGGGCTGCAGGTGAACTTAGGGGTGGGGGCACACAGTGCCAGTGATCTGGGGGGAGGTAGGCAGTTATCAGCAGCAGCTGTCAGTGTCCTCCTTCACTTCAGTGGGCAGGGTTAGAAGCGCCAACCCAGCCCATTGAAGAGACCGAGGACACGTGATCCTGACACAGAGGGTGGGGGCCAGGAGTAGAGATGATCGAACATCGGAAAATCTTAGTTTCTACCGAACTTGAACCTTCCACATTTGATTCCCGATGCCTTCCCGGTCCGTGGGGAAGGAGGAGACAGCCCGGGTACCGCCTATTACCTAGGCTAAATCCCGGAATTCTAGGCGGTACCGGGGCTGTCTCCTCCTTCCCTACGGACTGGGAAGGCATCGGGAATCAAATACAGAAGGTTCTACAAGGTTTGAGTTCGATAGAACCTAAAGTTTTCCGATGTTTTATCATCTCTATCCATAGGGTTCAATATGGATCCAGGTGAACTTCAACAGACCTATGTGAGGTCCGGGTTCTCGATGCAACTATAAAAGTATACAGAAAAGACATAATCATGTAACCTACAATCAGTATCTATCAGTAACCATTTATGTAGGTTCCTACCTATGAGTAAGGTGGATTTTACCACACTTGGTTTAGCAGGGGTGCACATCTTTGAGCTGTTGCATAACTACAATTCCCATCAGACATGCACACTTTTTGGCTATGCAGGCATGATGAGAATTGTAGCTTTTCAACAGTCGGGTACACAGTGGCATGCCTCTAAATGTTCCCCAACCTGTGTCTCTTCAGCTGTTGCAAAACTACAACTTCCATCATGCCTGGACAGCTGAACGCTGTACACTGCAGACCCTAAGACAATGATGGCTATCCTTGACACTTCAGCTGTTGTAAAACTACAATTCCCATGATAGCTGGGCAGCCAAAGCCATATCTTTGGTTGTTAAAGCATGATGGGAATTGTAGTTTTGCAACAGCTGGAGTGTCAAGGTTAGCCATCACTGCCCTAAGACAAGTAAAATTGTTTTCAACTTATAGTAATAAGTACCACCATTCCGGGCTCCAGAGACTAGACCGCCAGTTTTGTTTAACCGGCTACATCACAGATCGATGGAATCCAATCACACAGTTTTATCATATAAAATGATACATTTTTAATTCCTTAAGGAAATACAGTAGATGTGCAAAGGACAGTTACAGACTGAAGGAAGAGAAAGGAAATAATGGTAAAAAATAAATAAGCTATATAGGGACATGGTAACATACTGTACTGGCGAATGTCTTGTTAACATTATTTTACTGAACCCGACATACTACAGGTACATATTGTCTTAACAATGTAGCAGGAAGCCTAAACAATTCAGCTATATACATACACAGAGTGCGGACGTGTAAAACAACTAGGAAAAAAGCAGGAAGAAACCAAAAATAATCCTAATGAGAACTTTCTGCCCCAGGACAAGAACACAACGCCTGCAGTTTCTCAGTAAAGCCGGTCGTAGAAATAAACTTGTTGGTTTGATCTCCAATAAAAAAAGCTACCTGGTCTGGGACTGGTAACCCCTTCCCCCACCATTAGATTATAGGCAGGATCTAGGATAATCAGGTCCATGGGAAGCATAAAGCAAATGTCCACTAAGTAGGTCTAAAAGGAACCTGCATCTTGAAAATCCAGTCCAATCTACAGGTACCATGTTATATACAGCAGAAAGAGCTGAGCGGATTGATATATATATATTTTAGGAAAATATTTATTAAAACTCCCGCCCACTGGACTCTTAAGAATAATATGGCAGGGATTTCAATTAATTTATACTGAATCTCTTCCCAGAAAGATATATATCAATCTGCTCAGCTTCTCCTGCTCTATAACATGATGCTGATGAATTACAAAGAATTTTCATTGTGGCAGGTTCACCTTAAGGGTGCGTTCACACCTACAGGATCTGCAGCAGATCTGCAGCAGATTTGATGCTGTGTTCAGTTATTTAAATTAAATCTGCTGCAGAAAATCAGCTGCAGATCCTGTAGGTGTGAACGCACCATAAAGGAGTTTTTACCAACCATCTGATAGGTAACACATGTTTGATTGATCTGACTGCTAGGACCCCCATTGATCATGAGAATGGAGCAGCGGTTCCATTTGACTGTATGGACCTGTTGAAGATGATATATGGAACTGCTACAGAATTTCTATCCTGTGTGGCCTTACTTAAAATGTGGACTTTCACTTTAAAGAAAATCTGTAAGCTCTATATAATGCTCAGATCTCAAGTGTCAAAAGATGGTGCCAAGCCACAGCATGCAAGCCTTCCCCCTTCCCCACCTTGACTGATTGACATACAGGGCTCAGTGCTGGCCAGGCCTAGTACATCAATCGGGCAAGGCAGGGAGGGAACAGTTGTGCATGATACAGCTTGGCTCCACCTCCTTGACACTTTAGCACTATATTGAGATAACAGATTCCCTTTAAAGCTTTAATGAGATCACTGGTTTCTACTGAACAACAAGGTTTTAACCCACAAATTGTCTGCCTCTGCTTTGCTTAGCCTATGGGAACATCTTACTGTATAAGCTTATAGCCCTCCGAATAATATCACCAATCCCCCTGTACATTCAATACTCCCTGTACCTTTTGTTTCTGAATGTACAATAATCCTCTAAGATAGCACCTTAAAGGTGTTCATATAAAACAAGAATAAAGTGCGATAACTGTTAGGACTGATATTTTGCCATATTTATATATTAAACTCAGTGCAAAAAACCAGCATGGCTGAAGCCTTTAAAATGCATGCTATGTTTGGCCATTGTATAGCGTACAAAAAGTTATACATTATATACATGTGAAACAAATTCTGGTTATTTTATAGGAAGAAAAAAAAACAACTACATGGTCATAAAATATATTACAACCTAATATGACCCCTCTATAAAATACATCAGAGACTGTTATTACAATACAACACTCATTTACATAGCTATATACGGCCACCCTGCTCATGGTCAACTCAGGTTTACAAAAATTTAGCAATCTATAGACGGACTACAACCATCATTGTCCGCCTATTGCCCAAAGACAGACTACAATTTCCATCATCTGCCCTACTGCCCACATACAGTATATAAACTTTGGATGGGGACACACTAACGTTAGGGTCACTTTGTCCCCTTTAAGTGGTAATATAAGGCACCAATTGAACACACAATAAATATACTCTGCTGCTGAATAATCTTACACAGTTAACCACAGAAAAAATAGTTTTTTTTTTTTTTTTTTTTTTTAAAGGCACCATGACAATATTGTATAACACTGATATTCCAGTTATTAGGATCTGCTCTAGGAAACTGCGTCTTATGCAACCCCATAAAACTACTACACCTCAAACTAAACGCTGCTACACTGCAATCCTGAGACAAAGTGATGACAAACTGTGTAATCCCTACAAAAAAACAGTGTAATCCCTACAACCAAAGCTTTGCTCTGATGGCCTAAAGGGGTTTTTACCATGACTAAAACACTGATGGTCGACCCTTAGGATCCATCCTGTGACCCCTGTTGAACGTTAGAAGGACTGTGGCGCATCATTGCCTCTACCTTAAGGCCGGTTTCACACTGACATCTGGCCTGACCCATGGTGAGACTAAATTATGGGCACAAAAATGCATCTGTAATACACAAGCCCTATTGTAAGGATCCTAGTGGTCAAATTCTCACTGCTCAAATCTTAAAGGGGTTATCCAGGATTAGAAAATCATAGCTGCCTTCTTCCAATAATGCAATATCACACATAAACTGAAGTCAATTGTTTTTGAAAGAAATTAGCCATATTTTCTAATCCTGATCACCACATTTACCATATGACCCAAGGCCCATACCAAGGATGGCAATACATCCTTTGTTGCAGGTTGTATTCAGGACACCATACCGCAAGCCCAACAAACCCCATTAGGACCCCATTAGGTCAATGAGGATCTGTCAGGCACCATTGGTGTCAGGCGTGCAACACAAATGTAAACCCAGCCTTGGTTGACGGCCACTAAGCATTCAGCCAATAATCTAATGTCTATGGTCGAGCTAAGGATAAGCTGCCAATATTTTAATCCCAGAATACCCCCTTAAAGTGACAAACCAGTCGCTATGGCCTACAGCACCTTTTACTCATGCACCAGTAAAGCAGTCAACCCAATGTGTAACTAGTCTGGATTGACTTTATATAGCTTTCTGCTATGATTATAACCATGTCCTATGTTATATAATGTAATAAACTTTGACATACGTATGAAAATAAACCTTGTGTGACACATAGAGGACAGCCATTATAAAGGAGGAGGGCTGTATCTGGTTGCTGTTGGTTTCTCTACATATTGTTGAAGGCATAAAGGGCGATTTATTCCTAAATTCCAGGCAAGGCTTTCTTGTTTTAGCTTTATACACATTGTACATTGTCATTTGGTAATGTTCTGAAGACCAAGTAGCGGAGAGTTGTTGGGAGTCCATAAGCTGCACCCGGCAGTGAAGGAGAAGGAATCTTCTATCTCTATATCTCCCGACCCATAGCGCTAACCACAGACCTATCCATTGACACTGACCAGCAGCCACTTATCAAACTTTTTGGCTACATCTTCACACCTGTTCCAACCATGTTCATTAGAAAGATAAAGCCAAGAGAATGTTTTATTTCCAGGATATGTTTTTCTTTTCCATTAACGCGAGGACCAAGTTTTCCCCGAATGTCGGTCCCGGGAACGACAAGACATTTGCTTTATTGCTGCTTCTCCAAGAAAATAAAAAAAATAAAAAAATCAGCCAACAGTGAAGTAAAGTATCTATACTGTTGGATGGAAGAGTGCAGCCATTGGGGCAGCAAAGAGGTTGCTGCTCAATATAGCACCTGCGGAATAAAGTTGTCTCCGCCAATGATGAGTTGCTGTCAGTTTTTCCTAAATCGTGGGATCACACGTTAGATTCTATGAACGATCGCTTTGGTTTTGTAGAGGACAACGAGCTTAAATTGGGGTCCTTAACCAGGAGAGATTGGGACCTCAACATGGCTTCTTGGTATGACTGGCTAACCGCCTTGGACGCTCTAAGATCCTGGGTGAGGTTGGAGGCTGGACTCTTCCCTTCCTCAGTGTCCTTAGAGTAAACCCCATTGTGGTTAAGGCCTCCATATACATTTGGCATGGTTTTGTTTTGATTTCCGTGAGCATTTGCCTGTCTGCTAGAGAAATTTCCAGTATGAACAGTCCCGGGAGGGTTGGTGTTTACATCCATTGTCTGGTTCTGCCAACTTCGACCAGACTGAGAGGTCTGCTGGAAGGATCTGGCTGCTTTGTCCATGATTCCCATAAAGGGTATGTTCCTTGGTCTATGCTCAGTTGCACTAAGAGTTTGGCTGGTCTTATTATCTTTGCTTCGTACATCGGGTCCTTTAACACCTTCAGAAAAACTACTGCTTGAAGTCAAGCCATGTGAGGCTATCCTTTTGCTTTCTGTCACAATTGGCTTTTCGATAGTGGACTGGGTCTCCCGAGGTGGAGAGAGGCCAACGTATCTTTCTGCTGTTTTAGATACGAAGGAACCGGAGGACTTGTATGGTAGCATAACTTCCCCCGACTGCTTGTGGATGGGATGCCCAGATGGAAGCTTCTCACTGTACACAGGGCTGTGGTGAGACCCTGACACTGAATGTGTTACCTCAACACTAGGACCTCTGAAACTGGCTTGGTTGGAGGACTGTCTCAATGGAAGTGGGCTTGCAGGTACCAAGTTAGAAGGAACTAAATTCTTTGGAGTAGAAAAACTATTCCCAGATCTTGACATGGACTGCAAGGAGTTCATGTGCTGGTTGGTTTTCACTATTTGTGCCTGCTTTGTTGGTCTCTGTACCAGTGCTTGCTGTAGGCATATATTTTTCCCTTGAAGTTCTTCAGGAGATTCAGGAGGGTATCTCTGATGACTGTGCTCCTGGATTTTATTATTGTTTGCCAAATCTTGTGTCTTATTGTTTGCAGAGAGTTTGTCAGAAGTTGGACATTCATCATCTTGAAGCTCCTCAAAATTCAGATGGCTGTCTAGGGTTTCTTCAATGGCCTCATCCTCTTGATCGGAGTCATTGCTTGGTGGTGGAGGTGGCTGGAACTGCTTCTGCTGTTGAGACTTCTGATGCTGTTTGAACTCTTCTTCTACACGGGACAGAAGTCTCCTTATTTCCTGGTTATTGGGACACAATTTCAAAGCCTCGTGGAGATCGGCAAGAGCAGCGACAAACTGTCTACAAAAGAGCAAAGAGGAACAGGTGTAAATCATAGTGCAGCTCGTAACGCAAGATAATTCCATCACAACGGCCAATCTGGCTGCAGTATTAAGGTGGAAGGATTGATAATATCAGCCAGATGCCAGGATTATGAGGTTAAAGGGACAGATCTAAATCATTGGCAAGGTCACTCACATCAGAAGCTTCCATCATCACAATGTTTCTTCAAAGAATTTGGGTTCAGCAAACAGCTGTCTCTCCAAATCCCTCTACACACATGAAGGTTCAGCTTGGCCAAGCATACATGTGTTCTGAGAGAGGAGGGGTAAGCCTCCACCAGACTTCTCTGTCTATTACCTAGGCTGTATCCCTGTTTTCCAGGCGGTACTTGGGCTGTCTCCACCTTCCCCACGGAACGGGAAGGCAGTGGGAGTCAAATGCCGATGGTTCGGGTTCGTGCGAACCTGAACTTTGCTGCTGTTTTATCATTTCTATCTGTGACTTATGTCCAATCGGTCTCTCCCCCAAAATATAAGAGCAGTCAGGAAGCCTCCGCAGACATCAAGCCAGTTGGCCGGTTTGGCTGACTTTTTTGCTAAGTGTATTGGGGCCTTGAGGCTAGGGCTACTCAGTGATTTCTGGTCATGACCGGGCACCACTGTCACCCGGGCTGTGACCCCAAAGCTACAAAAATTCCGTCCTAGATAGAGTTTATTCAACTGAGGGGTTGTGGTCCCCAGTGGGTCTTAACATGACCGTATGCATCTGAATGAGAGGCAGAGTTGTGCGATCATGGTGGTTCCCAGTTTTACAATAATCCCTTTGAGGTACACATAAACTATATATTAATACATACAGAAACACAACTTACCTGCTATTGCGCTTTGCTCTCGCTCTTGCATAATAAGCTTCATAGCACTTTGGTTTCAGCTCTAGAGCCTTGGATGCAAACTCCTCAGCCATGCCAAAGTCCTATTAAGAGAAGATGATAATCATTTTAGTTCTTAGGTTTAAAGTATTTTGTAGAAACGCAACCACATCCAGGTACAATGTTAATACAAGGTACGGAGTATTATAGCACACATATTAGTGAGGTGTATTAATGCATGATCCAATTCCAACAAGGCAAAATCTCAAGACTGGGGCACAATGATCTCATACCTGAGGCCCCTTCTCATCACATAAGATAGGTGAGTGCTCCTGTAAGAGTGCTGTACCTGCTTCTTCCTGTAAAACAATCAGCATGACCTTCACCTGCCCTTCCACAAAGACAACACTTGACCAAACAACGGCTGCTTTAGGTGGATGCATAGAATTGGATGAATATGGATCCATAGTATCTCTAGTATGTGCAATAGCAAAGAAAATTCATTCAGCTCACCTGGCTAGTGCCACGACCTAGAGGCATCCAAATCCTCAACAGCAGCAGACAATGGAAAAGAGTAGTGGTCGGCACTTTCAAGAGTAAAAAACGTAGCTTTATTTTGTCATTTTAAAATCCATGTCACAAATCCAAAAATATGTACAAGGCACGATCTGACGCGTTTCTGGCCCTTAGTCATAGATAACGTGCATAAGACAAACATGTTACTTAAATAAGGGGGCCAGAGCCCTGGATCCTCCCCCACTCACACATGCTAGCTAATTAGCTAACTAATACAAGTCACTTGCTGGCTGCATATAACAAATGTAATCATATTAAAATACATCTAGAACATCATACATAAGTAAAATTTGCAGATCAGTAGTTTAATAACAGGTCTCGTCTATGATTAAGTCCTGCAGGAAAGGATGTACCCATCATGAGTATCCAAAAACCTTCACGGTGCAGGAGCTTCTGTTTTCTATCTCCACCCCGATCAGGGTTAAACACCCTTTCGAGGCCAGTGATGGTAAGCGTAGATACGTCCTCTGCATGAACTAAGGAAAAATGTTTAGATACATTAGAGGGGTTGCGTACTGTGGTATATTTAGCACCATATATATGCTCCCTCAATCTATCTTTTAGACGGCGGCTTGTGCAACCCACATACCCGACATTACATGCAGTACACTTGATGTAATACACGACCCATGTTGTATTACAGTTTATGTACCATCTAATAGTATGCATTTTATTGTCTACAGATTTATGAATCATTTTGTCATTAGTGATAGAATCACAACATCCACATCTGGTGCCACTACATTTGTAGTTCCCTTTATAATGTAACCAGGTGGTGGGTTTAGATGTAGCTATATGGGAAGGTGACAACAATGTTCCTATTGTAGGGGGTCGTTTCGAAGAAAACCTACATCCCCTTCCAAGAATATTTTTCAATTTTTCATCTTGGTATAGCACCGGAAGATATTTACTCACGATGTTACGTACGGCATAAAACTGTTTGGAATATGTGGTAACAAATGTTGGAATGTTATTAGTTTTATTCTCAGGCATAACAACAGGGGTTTTTGGGAGAAGTAATTGAGTTCTATCCCTATTCCTCACTTTAGTGAATGCTCGCTCTATATTTTTGTCACAATAGCCACGTCTTTTTAATCTGGATGTAAGCTGCTTCGCTTCCAATGTGAACGCTTCCATAGTGGAGCAATTCCTCCGAATTCGGACGAATTCCCCCACTGAATATCTTCCGGTGCTATACCAAGATGAAAAATTGAAAAATATTCTTGGAAGGGATGTAGGTTTTCTACGAAACGACCCCCTACAATAGGAACATTGTTGTCACCTTCCCATATAGCTACATCTAAACCCACCACCTGGTTACATTATAAAGGGAACTACAAATGTAGTGGCACCAGATGTGGATGTTGTGATTATATCACTAATGACAAAATGATTCATAAATCTGTAGACAATAAAATGCATACTATTAGATCGTACATAAACTGTAATACAACATGGGTCGTGTATTACATCAAGTGTACTGCATGTAATGTCGGGTATGTGGGTTGCACAAGCCGCCGTCTAAAAGATAGATTGAGGGAGCATATATATGGTGCTAAATATACCACAGTACGCAACCCCTCTAATGTATCTAAACATTTTTCCTTAGTTCATGCAGAGGACGTATCTACGCTTACCATCACTGGCCTCGAAAGGGTGTTTGACCCTGATCGGGGTGGAGATAGAAAACAGAAGCTCCTGCACCGTGAAGGTTTTTGGATACTCATGATGGGTACATCCTTTCCTGCAGGACTTAATCATAGACGAGACCTGTTATTAAACTACTGATCTGCAAATTTTACTTATGTATGATGTTCTAGATGTATTTTAATATGATTACATTTGTTATATGCAGCCAGCAAGTGACTTGTATTAGTTAGCTAATTAGCTAGCATGTGTGAGTGGGGGAGGATCCAG
Organism: Dendropsophus ebraccatus; assembly: GCF_027789765.1. Classification (NCBI taxonomy): domain Eukaryota; kingdom Metazoa; phylum Chordata; class Amphibia; order Anura; family Hylidae; genus Dendropsophus; species Dendropsophus ebraccatus. The sequence continues at coordinate 25,259,125 of NC_091462.1, read as the reverse complement.
GGCTCTGGCCCCCTTATTTAAGTAACATGTTTGTCTTATGCACGTTATCTATGACTAAGGGCTGAGTGCCAGAAACGCGTCAGATCGTGCCTTGTACATATTTTTGGATTTGTGACATGGATTTTAAAATGACAAAATAAAGCTACGTTTTTTACTCTTGAAAGTGCCGACCACTACTCTTTTCCATTATCTCTAGTATGTGTATGATATTGCAACTCGGCAATCACTTCATTGGAGCTGAGCTGCAATACCACGCACAACCATTGGACAGGTGTGGCGCTGTTTCCAAATGAAAGCAGACATGTTTTTTTTTTCTAATTCAGGACTGGCAAATTCTAAGCCATGCTTTTCCCTATCGGATTCATTCCATCTCAACCTGGCCAGGCACTGACAACAAATAAAAGTGTACAATTCAGTGGATTCCTATGGACACTTCTATGGCTGTGTGCCGTGGTTTAAAACTACATATAAAGCTCTCTTACTTGTCACGCACTTTACTTTAACATCTGTCAAAAGTAGCAAAAAGCACACAACTATTTCACTTACGTTCATTTTTCGGCGACATCTGGACAGGTTCAAGTAGAGGGAGACGCGCAGCTCATTGAACGCTTTCATCTCTTCTCCTAATCCTTCTCGAGGAAACTTTCTAAGTGCGTACTGATATCTCTGCGCGGCTTCTTTCATCTTTCCTTTCTGCAGGAAACAAAATCAATGTCAGGAAGAAGACGACCCAAATAAACGTAATACGGCTTTCACAGCAATTGTTTGCCGCACTCAGAAAATGTATTTCCTATATTTTGGAGGCCTGACAGTTTGAGAACCTCTGGGGGGGTCGTTCTCTTGTGTGTTAGAATGGTCCCCGGAAAATAAGGTAATCACATGGTGCCCTTATGCTGCGATCTCTGTAATCTGCAGTGGTTATTGCAAGAGTTGGATTTCTCCACAGCACCACCACAGGCGAAATGAAGCATTACATGTTGTCCAATGGAATTGAAAGGCAGTTTATGTAACCAATGGACATACTGAGTCCTCCAGAGCACGAGACTCTCTTAGCAGCCATTATGGCCACATCCAATGAGAGCTCAGTAAGTTCTTAATGTTTTATCTACATGGACAGTAGTTTGTACCTAGTAGATTCTCTATTAGCTAACTTCACTATTATAATTCTGGTATTGTTGTGGCATTCAGTTAACAACTTACTCTGTACAATATATTGCCTTCATCCATCAACTTCTGCAGGAGAATAATCAGGATGTCTGGTTTGGATGTTGCCATTGCCCATGCTGCATTCCCTATAAAAAGAAAAAACATGGATGTGATAAAGGCAGAACTCAGACTACGACTACACAAGCTTGTAACCAATACAAGAGTTTGAAACAAAGTCAGACAAAGTGTGTATAGTTTGCCAGTAACCAGGACACAAAAATTTTTGTATGTATATATATATATATATATATATATATATATATATATATATATATATATATATATATATATATATATATATATATAAATAAATAATAATAATAATAATAAAAATAAAATATATACACTTAAAACTCTATTTATGGCACATGACCTTGTTTGGCTGGGGATCCCCCTATTTTATGTAAAAGTCAACATTCCTGCTTTTAGTGTCTTCCACACCACCAGCCCAGTTGGCCTCTTTGGCATGGCAAGCCATGCTGTATCTGTAACCCAGGTTGACCTGCCGCACTGCTGGTGTCCCCTTATAGACATGATAAGCCTAGCGAGATATCTAGGATCTGTTAACCAGCTAAGCCAACACCCAGCAGCAAGAAAGATGTACTGTGTATAGCATACAGGTGCTATAAGGAAATAAAGGTGCAACTTCAAAATGGCAGCTTGGACAGTTGTGTGCTAAGATCCATCATCTGACCTGAATACGTAATGCTTCCTTACACACATGGAGGTGAAGAGGGCATTTATTTGAGTCTAGTAGGATACAACAGATGTCTCTAATACAATAAGGAAGCCCGAGAAGGAAATGACACCAACTTCCTCTAAATGAAGCCTTATGTCAGCTAGTTTGACTAATTCCAGCATTGTGATCTTGGCGTCTATAAACAAGAAGGGTACATAGAGTATAATGGGACTATCTGCGTGTCTGAGATCCTGATGAAACGCGTCGTTCATCACCGGCTATAGACCATGTCAGGAAGCCGGACCATTAACAAAAACATGAGTAAGACAGGATTGTCGTTTCTGGAGCGTCATTTATGTCAGTCATGGCCATTCCCATTTATCAGCTGCATTTATTTCTGGTACACAGAGAGGACTATGTATACTGTCATGTCTCTGGGACTATAACAGTGGTGACCTATCCTTAAGGTCCTCATACTCTTTTGACAAAAGTCAGGTGACCCCCAGCAACTCCGGTGGGACTGGCCAACTCTTTAAGGTGCATGGCGGCATCAGATGATGTCAGGGGACAAAAGGGCTGGACATGTCAGATTTTAAAGGAGTTATCCAGCGCTACAAAAACATGGCCACTTTTCCCCCTCTCTTGTCTCCAGATTGGGTGGGGTTTCAAACTCAGTTCCATTGAAGTAAATGGAACCTAACTGCAAATCACACCTGACCTGGAGACAATAGAGGAGGAAAAGTAGCCATTTTTTTTGTAGCACTGGATAACCCCTTTAACTTGCTTACCCCATGACCATATGGCCATGGTGAATGCTGATGTGAACAGGTGGATTAGGAGAGACAACTGTTGGCTGACAGCTAATGAAGGTGTACCGTCACCCTTATAGGCTATAGCATGAGATTGGTGAGGGGGTCACTGTACTGATGGAAGGGGCCTCTCTGCTCACTTTATTTTTTACCAGACACAGCTCTGTACTTCTAGTAGTGGCTCAGCCTTTATTTATTACATCACAGTCCCTGCCGAACTACAAGGCAAGCTGTGAGGTCCCTTCCATTAGCTGTTACCTCAATCACCATGATTCCAATATAGATCACTCATCCTTGCCCTTTTAATAAATTAGGTCCCATTAAAGAGGTATTCCACTCAAACATTTGATGTGTTGCTGCCCATGGTGAGACAAACAATTCCTTCCATACTTATTATCTATTCAGTCTCCTTTCCCCAGTTCTGAGCCGCTGCTTACTGCTGAAAACGAGCTTTTCTGTCTCCCCCTTCGCCCTTCAGAGATGGCTGATGTAAACAAGTCCTTGACTAGCTGTATCTGCAACATTGTAGCTTCTTTGTAATGCCGGAAGGATTAAATGGGTACTCCAGCGGGGGGGCACATTTTGCTGGGAGGTGGCTGAGGGAAAAGATGTCCACTCTCCTCCCCTTCCAGCAGCGGGTCCCGCATCGCGTTACTCCGGTGCCTGGTTACCGGCCGCTTCCGCGTGTCTGACGCGGGCCCGAGACGTGACAACTCAGGTCCGCTCAGCCACTCAGTGACAGAGGCGGGATCTGAGCGGACTTGAAACGGATCCGGCCTCCTTCACGCCACTGGAACTGGGGAGGTGAGTGGACGTCTTATCCATCATCCACCTCCTCCCCGGTCCCAGCAAAAAATTGCCCTCCCGCTGGAGTACCCCTTTAATTACAGTGAGTTCATTAGCAACTTGACCTCTAGAATAACCCTCCCTGCATTACAAAGAAGCTACAATGTTGCAGATACATCATCTCTCTCAGAAGGGAGGGGGGACGAAGAAGAGATGGAGTGAAAAGCTCACACAGTTTTTTGTGGCTTTAGCAGAAAGCAGAAGTTTAGAACTGGGGAAAGGAGACTGAATACATATTGACAAGTATGGAATAAATTGTTAGTCTCATCATGGGCAGCAACATATTAAAAGTTATGTTTGAATGGTATACCTTTTTAACAACTGTGTAAAGCAATGTTTTATAGCTACAATCTTTACCTAATTTGGCTCCTTTTCTGAGCAAAGTCACAACAACTGCAGTGTTTCTACAGCCGATAGCACGATCCAGAGGCCTCATCCCGCTGTAGTCCACGTGTTCAATCATAGCTCCGTTATCAACCAAATACTGCACCTAAACAGATCAGAGAACAAAACAGGATGAAAAGAAAACAAAGGTACCATATATTATTTCACAGCACTAAACAGATATAAACTAAACAGTGCTATGTGTTCCATAGACCTCAATGGCATTGTGATGTGTGCTGGAGAAATCACAAATCTGATGTCAGGATGAAGGACTTCAATCACATGGCACAACTCTGGAACTAGAACAAAAATGTTGTAATGAAAAATCCTAGTGTTGTGTGTATGCAATGGTCTTCAATGCAGACCAATGTGTTTCCATGGGAACAGACTACAAATAAACTCTGCGTAGTCTGAACCTGCAGTTATACTCTCTTTCATTTCCTACCTTTTTTTTTTTTTTTTGCTAACATTCATTTAGTTAGTTAACAAGAAGTAACATAGATAGCAATGTGACTGGATCAGACTACATGGGTTTGTTTGTAGTCTGTTTTCAAATTTGCTTAATTTTTTTCTCATTTTAGATGGATTACAAGAAAAACAAAAATTGCTTGCAAAACTAGGCAGAACCTTTAAGTGAAGTTCACTGAAGTCAGAGGTTATGGGCCCTATCGTCCCGTGGAATAGTGCTCTATGTCTTGAAGTGTATTGACTACTTGGATTTTGTCCAAATCTACTCATTCATTTAAGAGCTAATAGACTATCATCACTTTGCATTCTTATGAGTAAGATGATTTCAGCTGGAGTCGCCCTTTAAGTGCACAGTGTAGTCAGTCATATTACAGCCATTTGCTGTGATTGGATACAACCAGCAGTTATCTTTTAATGTGAAGCAGCAAGGCTAGAGGTGATAACATAAGCCTTCCCATCCTGGAACTCATCCACGTGTCTCACACATTGGCACAAAATAAAAGCGCCAATCCACCATCCATCACAACAGGCGATGGGCAAAACATCTGTAACTAACACCCAGATTTATGAAAAGCTGCAAAAAAAAAAAAAAAAAAAAAAAAATTCCACTTCTTATCATCCTTCTCCGTGCAAATGCGAGGAAGGGAGGGTGTAATCTCCAAACCTGTAGACGTGTGTGTGATGTCAGCGCGAGGAATGTAGCCTTCTGCATAATATCTGCTGCTCCCAGGGAGAGAGAGAGAGATAACCTTCTATCAAGACTAACAAAGCAAGTGCTCATCCGCCTGTATGAGGATATAAAGGACAGTCCTCTTTAAAATGCATGGCATGTATTCCCGGTACTGCCGGAGCCATTAGGGCAGGAATGCGGAGGGCTGCCATCCGCACCGTATGTAAATATAGGATTACTTATAGCTTCCAGTAGCCGGATCCATGTGTTTATAGCTCTGGAGTGTTGCCTAAACAACGGTGAAAGACTAATCTATCAACCGGACCTTTCAACGTATCTGTATATTTATTTATTCACTTACGATCTCCGCGTCTCCATAGAAAGCAGCCAAGTCCAGCGGCGTGCGCCCGTTTCTATCCATCTGGTCAATGGTTGAGCCTCTCTCTACTAAGCACTGGACGACGGCTTTGTGGCCCTTGAGGCAAGCCCAGCTGAGAGCAGTCAGACCTTCTTTGTCCAGCGCTGCAATGTCCGCCCCTGGAGAGAAGAACGCAGCATCATGTTAGCGTGTTAGGACACTGAACACAAGTAGTTGTGTCTTCTTTTACTTTCTTAGCAATTCTATTAAGCCTCTTTTTTGCATAAATCTGTTCCTTAAAAATCTTGACAACAACTAATATGGCTATCACACAGCTTTCCTAACCCCCTGAACAGTAAATGAGCTTTGTGATGAATCATCTTCTTCAATATACATGGACAACTAGGAAGATTTGCTGTTTGGAAGAATCTAATGTATACGATGTATAGAAAAAAAAAACTATATCTATATACACTGTATATAATTTATTTTTTCAAAATAATTTTTTTAAAACATTGAAAATTATATATATATATATATATATATATATATATATTTTAATGTTTATAAAATTTTCATTTTGAAAATTAGTGTGATCTGACCATGACCCCCTAAACCAACCATATATTGTGTACACAGCCCCTAACAAAGCCCTATGTGTCTCTATGGTTACAGACTACATAAAGATTCTGTCTGTAGTCAGATCCTGGCAGTTGTGTTACCTTTTCTTCCTCTATCTTACTACCTGTAGGTGAGCAGATGAGCACAGACCATTAGAGAGGAGTGTAAGACTCATCATGGCCATTATCCCTGCTGCTATATAATAAAGTAACACTCCGCTCTCCTAAAATCCCAGCCCCAAGCAGTGCAATTTGAAAATATATAATTTTTTTTTTTTTAAATAAAAGAAATCCAGAATCTATGCACACATATGAAGACGTTTACTCTGCCACCATGCAAAACCTGAGCCCTGCCAGAAGGTGTCAGTGTTGACACTGCCTATTGAAGAAGGATGAATACTGGATAAATTAGCTACTGAAGTGAATAGCAATTATGTTCTGACATCCTAAAGCAGCAATGTATGACCAGTTGTTAAATTAATATCTACTTGACTCCATGCGGCATATTATAATACATACATTTTCCCACCATGACCCTTCTCCCGCTCCCAGATCCCAGACCCAGTGAGTGACTCAGGATTTTATGGTATTGTCCTGTTGCTTTACATTTCTTTACAGAGAAGACATTTTCTCACCCTCTGACAGAAGGAACTCCACGGTACCACAATGCCCCTCACACGCAGCGACCATGAGAGGAGTCCTGCCTTGCTTGTCACACAGATTCACATCACAGCCGTGCTGCATGAGCAGCCTGGCAACCTGCGGAGAGTGAGGGGAGAAATCACACATCAGAAGAGGGCGGCCAACTGCAGGAAAAAGCTGCGATATAGCCGTATACCGTCTATTGACTCGGGATGGATGGAAATATATTATACAACCAACCCCCAATGGATGCTGCAACCTTAGGAACGGTGCGAACAACAGAGCTAAGGACCCCAGGAGGATTACATGGTTCAGCATTCACATAGACAAAAGACAAGCTTAGAACACAAGTATAATTCTGTATATGGAATAGTTAGACCCCCCTCTAATTTATGCCCCCCATATTGCTGAAGAATCAATGGGAAAAAAAAGGGTCTATTTGGACTTCTAGTCCGAACCGGAGTGTGCAGCATTTGATTACCGGTGGCTGAGGAAGTTGGATGCAGCTAGGGAGTCCTGGAAAACATGAATACAGCCAAGGGCCTATGGTTGTATCCATGTTTTCCAGGGAGCCTTAGAGCTGCATCCAACCTGGCTCAGTTGCCCCTAGCAACCATCAGATTCCACCTTTCATTTTTTCAAAGAGTCTGTGAGGAATGAAAGGTGGAATCTGATTGGTTGCTAGGGGCAACTGAGCCAGTTTCACTTTACACCATGTTTGATAAATCTCAATGGACTCCAAACTAAACCGTATTAGGTCTGTACAGATCCGTAACCTCCGCATATAAACGGAACGTTGCCAAGCAGTGAGCATGACAAGGATAAAGAATTAAAACCACAAAGTAGATAAAATAGGGCAATAGGAAATCGCCTTTAAAGTGAATCGTAAATCCTCTAAATATGATTTTATTTATTTTTTTAAATCCAGAATTAAAGCCCCATGACCCCCACGCATTACTTAGTTTATCAGCCCAAGTAAAATACTCTTATAAGAAACAGGAAATTAGAGTTTATGCTCAAAATGTGACAAGCTGTAGAGAGCGGCTAATGGTTATGGTGACTGGCTGGGGGCCGATCAGAATCTCATACTATAACATAGTAGGCGTTGTATAGCGGCCATTGTGCATTGTCCTGTGACTGTATGAAGTGTCGTGAATAGCCGTCTCCACTAGAAGAGGATAAATAGAAAAAGGAAAAGGCAAAGGGGTCTCTGCGCGGACACAATGGGCCAGACTATCTCATTAGAATTTCTATGACCGCGTCTTCCAGTCTATTCACAGACCTCTTGTGCTTAATATTATTTGACCACTTTTTGGTGGAGCTTTCGGGGACCCTGAATACATTAGTTCTAGTCTTTTTAGGAGGAACTAAATGCCAAGGTTACTTTTTCTTAGTTCATAAGTATAGTATATATACATTATTCTTTTTATGTGCCCTTCGAGGTGGGATGGGGTATAATAGGAATAACCCTTTAATAACTGGAATTAGACAGATAGGGATTACTGGGATAATCTAAGTCCTTAAAGGGGTAATCCACAAAAAAAATTCTTTTAAACCAGCTGGTGCCAGAGATTTGTAATTTACTTCTATAAGAGAAGAATACACCACTTCCTGCAGGACATACAGCAGCTGATAAGTACTGGAATAATTGAGATTTTTTTTTTTTTTTTTAAGAAGTAAATTAAAAATCTCTGCCACTTTCTGGCACCAGCTGATTTGAAAGAAATTGGTGAACAACCCCTTTAAAAGAAAAAAAAGAACACTCTTGTGTGCATGGATCTTGATCAAGGCACAAGGGGTTTTGTAAAATTACAAAATCTTTTAAAGGTTTAAAGGGACTATGTCAGCTCTATAGCAAAAGCAACATGGCCAGACAGCGGATAGGGGGATAAAACCAATGATATCCGTTTTGCAAAGTTATAAAATCATGTTTTACTTCTAAGCTTACAGTATGAATTAATTTTTGACATTGAGGGTGTGGTGAACTGCAGCATGTATACCTCCCCCCTCCCCTGCATAACTTCATCACTAAGGGCCCTATTCCACAGGACGATTATAGTTCACAAAATTGTTAACGATAAACGATCTCAAACGACCGCTATTGCAAAAGACCTGAAATCGTTCACCCATTTACATGGAACCATAATCGTTACTTATGATCGTTCTTGCGGTCGTCTTGTTGTCCCTATTGCGTTCATCACTACTGCAAACGACCGAACGACGTCTTATTCAGTGCGAACGATTTGCGAACAAGCAAGGATAAAAATAGGTCCAGGTCTTATTAAGCGATCAACGATTTCTCGTTCGGTCGTTAATCGTTAACTGCTATTCAACCGAATGATTATCGCTTAGATTCAAACGACTTAACGATAATCTGAACAATAATCGTCCAGTGGAATAGGGCCCTAAGTCCTGGACATCAGTCTAGCCAGGCCTCTACTGCTCTTTCTTGAGATTGAAGGAAAAATATGATTTTAAAACTTTGCAAACAGCCATCAGCTATGCAGTTTGTTATTATTACACTTAGGCCATAAAGATATTTAAGGAACTTGGAAAATCATTTAAAGAAAAGATAAAATTCCTGCACTGCCAAGAATGTGGGAATTGAATTTTTCCTTCATATCATCATAATCTTAATACTCTTTATGGGCTACGCTATTTATTTATTTTTTTCGCCTCATGAATTTATACTTTTTGTATATAAAGGATTATTTTTTAATAACGAGAGTGGTAAGTCATGATCGTTATTAACGACCGCCATAATAACAAAAAAAAATAATTTTTTTTCACCCAAAAAGACGTTGTGGGAACAAAGCCCAAAACAAATTTGTGTTCATAAAGTTTTAGACCTACTTTTTGTTAAAGGGGCACCCCAGCAAAATAAATAAATAAATAAATCTTTCAAATCAACTAGTGCCAAAAAGTGCCAGAGATTTGTAATTTACGTCGATAAAAAAAAAAATCAAGTCTTCCAGTACTTATAATCTGGTGTATGTCCTGCAGGAAGTGGTGTATTCTTTCCAGTCTGACACAGTGCTCTCTGCTGCCACCGCTGTCTGTGTCAGGAACTGTCCAGAGCAGGAAAAGTTTTCTAAGAGGATTTTCTACTGCTCTGGACAGTTCCTGTTTCGGACAGAGGTGGCAGCAGAGAGCACTGTGTCAGACTGGAAAGAATACAACACATTGTATTGTATGCAGGGCATACACCAGCTGATACGTACTGAAAGACTTGAGATATTTTAAGTAAATGACAAATCTATCGCACTACCAGCTCCACATAAACTGCACTGATAGCAGACAAGGGGAAAGGAATTGGCCCATGATTGAACACCAGTTCCTTCTGTGGCACCATGATGGGATTTTAACCTTTGCTATGGGACTCTCTTCAATGCATACCACTGGTTATCAACCCTGAACAACCCTTTTAATATTCAGTCTGCCCAAGACATCAGCAAGGTCCCAGTAGTACTTTGTGTTACATTACCTGCCAATGTCCTTGTCGTACAGCACAAAACAGTGGAGAGATGCCGCGTCTGTTCACTCGGGACAAGATGGCTCCATGGTCAAGAAGCAGCTCGCAAACCTCCAGCTTCCCCCGTCCTGCAGCTGCTGTCAGAGCTGAACCACACAAAGCGGATATTATAAGTGCTCATAAAACCACATCTTATATTACCGACCAGTACATATACACAGCACACTGGATACTACAGACACTGTATGACTCTCAGAGCCCCCCCGGCTAACATTGTAAGACATTTGCTCTGTGCAGTTTGTATATGGTCCTCATGGGAGGCCAGCCTCAATAACTCCGAGAAGTTAGAATGTGTCTGGTTCTATGAAATACTCGATCCAGCAATGTTCTTGTGCTAATAAAAGACATCATATGTTCTACTTCTATAAATTACAAGTGGGAATGGATTAAATGTGTTTTCTGGAAGTCGGTAATATACTAACAAAAGACATATGTGTGTGACCCGGCTAAATGTAATGTCTGACTTCATACTCGTGTGACCTTCATCTGTACATAGCAGACAAGCCCTATCATTGTAATAGTCCAGCCATGGACCATTGAGGCATTCCGAATAGTAAAATTTATTTCAAGGAGTGTGAGAAGATGATGGAAGCAGCAGCGGAAGAGTTTGTTTGATCTAGCAGGAGACAGTGACCTGTTCTACCCAATAGGATTGTATTCTAGAGAACAGGGCTAAAGCCTAAGTGGAAAGCAAGCCATACAGTTCACGAACAAGAGGACAACCGGCGTAGTGCGCTGATCTTGTGAGAGCTAGTGACTAAAGATGGATAAACTTCAAGCACAATCGGGTTAGCCTGAAACCTGTCTGGAAAACATGGAACCAGCCATAGGCCATAGGCTGTATCCGTGTTTTCCAGGACTCCCTAGAGCTGTAGCGGTAGTCCAATACCAAGAGTTTAGGTTTGGGCTAACCAGATTGTGCTTGAAGTTTGTTATCTCTAGTGAGATGTCTAGTCATGAGATTTTACTAATTTATTTGCAATAAAGCTACATGTGACGGGGCCCGAGGAGGTACATAAAAGATTAGACAGCTAAATATACATTGATGAAGATGCAGAGATCATTTGTGCGGCCTTGGCAGTGCGACTGATCATGCCTTCTGATTAGTGCTCATCTGCATCCTTGCGTGGCCCCATATGGGACTGTGAAGAAGACCCTTACATTAAGGGTCCTTACATGGCTTTCGACCATAGATCCCATTTACACAGGAAGATGTGTGGCCAATGCAGATAATAGGGGGAGATTTATCAAACATGGTGTAAAGTGAAACTGTCTCAGTTGCCCCTAGCAACCAATCAGATTCCACCTTTCATTCCTCACAGACTCTTTGGAAAATGAAAGATGGAATCTGATTGGGGCAACTGAGCCAGTTTCACTTTACACCATGTTTGATAAATCTCCCCCATATTTTTCACTTCCGAGTGGCACTGGAGCTCCTTTCACCTTCATAGAGCCAAATCCATTCTCTGCCACAAATCCAGGGTGACTGGGCGAGAGATTGAATATGCACATGCCGAGAATTGAAAAGCATCCACCCGGCAGCCCCTCTCCTCCGTGCCTCCTCCTTAACGGCCATCTCCTCCAGCCAACACCAGGTGCCTCCGTAGCAAGTCATCCCAGTGAGCTGCAGATTCTATCCAGCGGGGGGCAGGGCTGTATTAACAGCTGCTGCTGCCCTAGGCACTAAACCTGAAGACGCCCCATCTTCACGCACCTATTGGCGACACCAGACCTGACCAATACCACCATACCCCCCACCCCCCTGGAAAAGACACCAGATTTACTGGCAAGTCTGAACAGGAGGAGGGAAACTAATAAAATAAAAACAAAAAAAAAATGTTTTTTCTGTCCCCCTGCTCCCTGGTGCTCCCTGGTGGGGCGAGGGCGAATGAGAGCTACGATCAAGTACAAGTACTCTGCTCCTTGGCTGACGGCTGCCACTTTAACACGGAATGATTATCGGCCAAAGGAGCATTTTTCTAGCAACGCTTCTTGCAGATAACCGTTCCGTGTAAAAGGCCCCTTGAAGTCATTTCACAGCAAAACTGCTCTTGTGCACGTTATGCGAGGCTGATGCTTGACTTTCTTCTCATCTTTGGCGGCATTACCAGATGGGCATAGTCAGGTTTAGGTACTTTTATTTGCTTTTATTAGCACGAAAATCCCTTTAATTGTGACATTGACTGGACACGTGCCTATAGTACATCATTTTGACAATATCGGTGGGCAGATCCCTACTGATCTAGAATTTATCACCCATCCGCTTGGCTGTGAGACCCAGTGACCGCAGTAGATTTTAGGCAGAGTCTATTACCCCAAACATTTTGGTTTGTGTACTTAGGGTACCATACCCTAAATGAAGGAGAAACAAACACCCAGCAGATTTACCCTTCTCACAATACTGCCCTCTTATTCAGGATCTTATTTCCCTTTCAATGCAGATCTTGGACATTTTACAGCTGGAGGACTTTTTTTTTTTTCCTTCAATAACCTCCTTCATTGAGGCCAAGCATTCGCCATGTGGCGTTCTGAAACAAATTATTACAATGCAATAAGAAGCCATTTAGCTAGCATTTGGCTGTGTTACAAGCGCGCTCGCTGGAGCCAAGTACGAGTGCAGAATTTTATGGTGTCATTGTGCAGCGAGATGAATGACACAAAGTGTTGGCCAAAGACAATCGCCTTGTTAATGTGTCTGACTTCAGATTATTTATTCGTTTGCAGATCAGCAAACCTCAGGATCTCATTTTCATACCAGGACTGAATGACCTATAAGACGCGGGGACACAAAGAAACATTTCTTCCTTTTTTTAAATCAAAAGTTTTTCTTTCTTGGAACATGAACTTGATGTCTTGACTTAAAGGAAGTTCGTCCTATTTTTTTTTCTCTTTCAAATCAACTGGTCCCAGCAAATACCAAAGATTTGTCATTTACTTCTATTAAAAAAACTGGATTCTTTCAGTACTTTTCAACTGCTGTATGTCCTACAGGAAGTGGAGTATTCCTTCCAGTCTCACACAGTGCTCTCTGCTGCCATCTCTGTCCATGTCAGGAACTGTCCAGAGCAGGAGCAATTCCCCACAGTAAACCTCCCCTGCTCTCCAGGCTGGAAATACAGCAGCTGACAAGTACTGGGAGACCTACGATTTATATAATATATATATATATATATATAAAACAAATCTCTGGCACCAGTTTATTTAAATGAAAAATTTTTTATGAACTACCCCTTTAAGAAGAAGAGGTCTGTATAGTGCAGTGTTCCCTAAACTATGCTCCTCATACTGTGGGCAAACTACAACTCTCAGCATGTGGTTTTACTGGGAGTTATATCTTCTCATGCCTGAGAGCCACAGGTATGGGAACAATGACCTAGCACATCTTATACTAATCTTCTAGACAGCCAGGGCCGCTTCTGCCATGAGGCGGCATAACGTCTCCCCTGCTGTAATTTTAGTTAAGGTCCACTTAACAAAAATGACAGCAGCCCTGCTGCGCTCACCTATCCCGCAGCAGCTGTCCCAACGCCCATGCTAACCGCTGTCCACATGAGGTTTGCCTCAGGCGGCAGAGATGGTACAGGTGATGGTACAGCGGCACAGAGCCTTCATCCAGTCTGAGAGGAAGAGGGGTGTAACAATAAAGTGAGCAAGGGTAGAGTCACCCTGAGCGCTGGCGTCTTAGGGGTTCCGATGCCCATTTTCCATTTAAGACAGCAGTACTTCAAATGGCACATGGAAGGCCCCGCCATAGGTTCTACACTGGAAAGTTTCACCTTTGAGTAAGACTTTCCTGGTGTCACTGATATTTAACAGGTACCAAATATGCTGGGTTGGGCAGCCATATCTGCAAAGCCCCTAGCTGTGAAAAGTGAGATATATTTTTACAAAAGATTAAGAAAATTATTTAAAAAACTATTTTTCAATCTCATATCTCTGGCTGGTGTGTCTGCTTCCCTTTAACCTAATATCTTTCAGAACGTTAGTTGCTGTATACTTGGCTGTGAACCAATCACACAGATATAAAGACCTTCACACAGCAACCTGTCTCCTTCCCCATTCCAGAGCACGGCTCTTCCTTCCTATACAGGATTAAACTTGAAAGCATACTTCATTGACATAGCTAATCTCCTGTTATATCCGGCATACACTTTTCTTTTATAAAACGTCTTTATGTAAAGGCTGCACTCATACCTGGAACCTGGTACCAAGCCATACAGGAGCACTGGGGTACCATAAATGGTATAGCAAACATGGCAGCATATATTAGGGGATCCTAACCTGCAGAAAGAGGTGATCAGGGGATGTGACACAAAGGATTAGTTATCTGGCCCTCTGAGGCGCCGTTTTCATGTAATATCTGTTTTACGTATAGGTAGTTTAGGCCATTCATTGCACTGGGGGCATCCCTTTAACAAACCAAGCCAACTGTAAACAGTTGTGTTGGTTCTTGCCCCTTGGCAGTACAAAGTTTACTGATATAATTTATCAAAATACGATTAAAGAGCCTTTAAGTACATTGAAAAAGAAGAAAAAGTATATTTTTATTTTTGCTTATTATAACGCAAAAACATTTTCTTCCTATGTCTTTATTAAAAATGTTGCTTATTTTCTCCTTTGCAACCGCTACACTTAGGTGCTCTGTTTTCTTTCTACACTTTTAGGCTTAGTCAACACACAGTAAAATATAAAGCAAAATATGGGCATAAAATAAGGTGAAAAATATGGCATTTTTTCTTATCTACTAAAAAAAAGTTTGTTTTTATAATGCATGCACAGATACTTCCATAGACAAACAGGCATATTATTTCATAATTTACCTATATTTGATTATGTAAACCAAGCTTTATACAGCCCATGAGATTCTCTCCTGCACACTGCCTTGTGTCTGTTCTCTTCTCTATTTACAACCTGTGTGTGGATTCTCTCCCAATTGTCCTCAATCCAACCTGAGCTTGTGTGCAAACCCCATGTGCTGCTGTCTCTAACACTAAGTGGGCAAAACGTCTTTCTCTTAGTAGCAGCTAAATGGTAGGAAATTGTTAATGAAGACTACTGGGAAAGCATAATCAAATTGTTTTTTTTCTAAGGTTTCCAAATCCCTTAAGGCCAGTTTCATGCTAGCTTAAATGGGTATTTAAGCCCTAAGAAAAAATAAAAAGTGAGAATGTGTTATAAAAATAAAAAAGATCCCCTTCAGCTGCCATTCCATTGGCTCCCATGCCCTGACGCTACCTGATTCTTGTGATACATGCTTTCCACAGGACCTGCCCACCCAGCCAGTCATTGACTCACTTTTTCTATGGCTGTAATGCCCCTTTAACATTGCCACATTTCTGCATCTGTATTAGGGATGCAACTCTCAGCCTAAACGAAGGTCAAATGAATTGGGAGCAGTATAGATACCTACAGTGATGTCAGTTCTGGTCACTAGACTAGTAGTCAGGATGACACTTGTGACCCAAAAACGCTGTCTAAAATGTTTGTGCAAAATTGTCCCTTACGGCTTGTTCACACCACAATTTGTGTCTGAGGCACAGCTACGTCAGAAAGTCCTACGTCAAAATGACATGCCATGTTTAAGTCAGTATAGGCGCTATTTATTTCAATGGCCCAAGCATAGTCAGCTAATGACTACTTTTAGGTAATTTTCCAAGGGTATGTGGGATTTTGTTCTTACACTCCAACATAGTCACTAGCTGTTACTGAAATAAATGGGGCCTGTTCAATTAAGTGCGTGGATACATCAGTATGTCACTTTTACAGGCACAAATTGTGGTGTGAACATGGTCAAACAATCATCTCTCGCTTTTGACGTGTAACAGTATTAATACACATATGCTTAGTTGTGAATCCATCAGGATGTTTTACACCAGCCTGTAGTCTAATAAAAGATTTGCAGCCCAGGACCATATTCAGCAATGAAACTGCTATTTAAGCAATTCCCCGCCACATTCCTGTGGGTAATCCTGTATTGTAAGTTAAGTCTACATTACGAGAACATGTGCACTGGAGGTTTACAAGAGTCCATCAAAAAGAAAGCAAATTGTCCATAATGCAGGAAGCAGCAGTCCTGGGAGGGAGGTGTGTGCGGGGAGCAATAAAGTAGAAGAATGTTCCCGATAATTGTGGCCTGTTGTTTACCATGGATGATGGCGGCGGCCTGTGAGTTCCACCCTCAATTCACTTTACCATATTCGGAAACTGGCTTACCCACAGTGTTCTTAAATAAACAGTATCATGGCAAAGTTATGCTCAGGAATTCCGGCTATTTTCGTGCTAAGGACTAACTCTTATCTGATACTCTCTTGGCAGGCTGATTTCCACTAACCCTTCTCCTGCCTGGGAAAAAAAAAACTACCGTACATTGATAAAAGGCAACACGGGGTTATAGCATTTAGTAATGGAAAAAAAAATGAAGCCACAAAAATAAAACAAAAACAGATACCAAAATATTTCCAGAAAACCACCTGAAACACGCACAGCAAAACCTGGTCTGTGTTCAGTGACTACTAACAGGCCTTGAAGGGGAAGCCATTCATCTGACAGATCTTTGATCTTACTCCAACAAACCTGACAAGTGTGTGTTTGTCTGCCAGAAAGAAAAGGCGAAGAGTTTGACAGCGGATTAAGGGAGGGTAATAAGAAGCCCGGGACTGGTATCCTGAGTAGGCCCGAAGCCTGAGAAGGATCAGCAGCGAGGTGCTAGCGGCTCTAGAAGACATCTAATGTAAACACTGGCCATCAGCGCTGCACAATCTATCCCCTCATTACAATCGTACAGAGACTCTCTCACACTGTTTGCCAACACATACGGTTCTCCTTTCCCCTTCAATCCAGATAAAACATTTGTTAAAGTGTAAACTAAACATGAATAACTCCGCGTCTAATGCCTGTTTAGTTTACCGGATTAAATATGTACATTAAGGGATTAAATGCATTAACGGGAATCGCCGAGTACTGAAAGTAAAGACAGAAGAGTATACTATAAAAATGTCACAGTGTAAGGTGAGGGCGAGATATGAAAGTATTGTCTTACTGTTAGAGTCTATGTGTAAAAAAAAAAAAAAAAAAAAAAAAAAGAAAGAAGAAGAGCAGCCCGCCTAAAGGAAAGAAAAATGACTGATCTATGCTTGGGATGCTCTTTTGGGGAAAGCTGGGTAATAACCAATATGGCCGCCACTACAACTCCTATGTGGGGCTTTCCCAAAAACAACTTTCGCCTCACCAGACCAATGGTGGGACAAATGCTGACCAATATTATGGGGTGGTGCCACAGCCAAGTGCCCAGAGTCAGGATGAGGGGCAAAAGAAAACAACAAGTATCTGCCATAAAAAGAATCAGCAAGAAGAAATATGCTGCAGAACCACAGGGAGCAAAGGCTCCCTGGTTACGGAGTTTTACTCTAATACATTTTGTCTTTAAACCATCAAGTGTCAGTATGTTTTTTTTTTGTACTACGGTGTTAATGTACTAGAGGTAGAGCAGGATTTACTGCTGCCTTGCAGTGTTGGTTTCCTACAGGTGGAGCAGGATTTATTGCTGCCCTGCAGTGTTGCCTTCCTGCAAGTGGAGCAGTATTGGTGCACTGTGGTGTTGGTTGATCTCTAGTAGGAGAAGTATTTATTGCTGCACTGTGGTGCTGGTTTGGTGGTACTAGACGATATTATGTGCACTACATGACGGAATTTGGAGCTGGTTGGTAGTATGCGTCTGTTGGTGAGGCCTCCGCACTCTCTACACAGTATATAAGCGCACGCCCTGTACGCATTGTGGTCTCATGTCATGCTGATTGTGAGGCATCTGGGAGGGGGAATTGTGCCGAAAGAAAATTAGCCACATGGCGCCATCTACCCTAAGGCCAGCCCTGGCTATGGGTCCAGTATCCACAGCCATATTATTACATTGTCTGATAAATGTGTTTTGCTCTGTTAGTGGAACCCTGGATAAAGTAACGCCATGTGACTGTAATTTATTTCACGTGTAAATTAAAAACATAAAAAAAGTGTCTGAAACTAGAGAAAACACATTCCGGCCTTACTTCTTATTAGATAATCCTGTAAATTATCTCCAGTTTTATGGATTAATGAAGCCAAATAAACAAAATTACAAAAGAATTTAGACAGTAACGTCCTAGTCGCCATAACAGAGAACATGTGTAACCAATCTACTGAACGAAGATAAATGATCAAAGGCTATACAGTATACGAGTATATAAATAGAGGTCAGATGGATTGTGAAAGCATTGGGTTTTTTGTAAAGTAATGCTGTCAGCCGCCATGATTAGAAAGGTTTTCTTCTAGAAAAGACCCCGTTCTCGGTGGCTGCACATTCCACACACAGATGGTTTCTGTAATCTGATTTACGGTAAAATTACTATGATTAGATTATACTTTAATGGGAACAAGTTAATATATTTGCTCTGATAGACTTTCTATACTACTAAATGCTTCCATAAAATGGAGACAGCAGATAAAATGTGGTACACAAACTTTAATTCAACTCAGAAAAGAAAAGTCTGATGCTTGATATGGTCACTAAAGTAAAGAATAATTTGGAAACTTCTAAGACTTTAATGAGAAAAGTTAAAATAAATCAGACAGCTAGCTAGATGAAATTAGATCGATGACAATTTAGCACTAGCCTGGTACCTCTAGAATTATATTCACTATTCAATATTGAATAGAAAGCTATACAAGGTATTCTGTAAAAAAACAAAAAACAAAACAAAACTGTACTCACCTGCCCCTGATCACCCAACAGTTAATGCAGTCAGTACTTCCTGTTCTCTTTCCTAAGACATAGGACACGCCTTCACAGCAAATCACAGACTGAGGCGTTTCACCAATGTGGCTAGTGATTGGTTGAGAAGGCTTCTCTTATGTATTGGAATGGAGAAAAGGAAGTGCTGACAGTGAGCACTGGCAGGGGATCAGGTAGGTGAGTATAGGTTTTAAAGTAAATGTATTTCCTAGATTATTTTCTTCAATAATTAGAGCCGGATACTGAAACATGTTTTTTTTTTTTTTTAAATCTGTTTCTATTTTCTAATTTTATCTTTACAGCACAGGCGCATACCCTATTCATTAGAATAGGAGTGATTACTTGGCATGCTCTGTGACCTGGCCAGGATCATTCCTTAGGGAAAAGGAAGGTTGAGCTCTGATCAGCAGCTATTGTGAATGGTGTCTTATCTATATACTGTTGTCACTGCACTCCTGTCTGTAATGATAAAGAGGACACTGCTGGCAAGTTATCTGCACAGAACAGGAAGCCTTAGCTTATTATTAAGCCTAGTGGCCAGAATGAAAACTGCAAGATTACAGGGTTTTATAATATAGATAGCAAAATGGAAAGTTAAAAAAAACGTAAAAATTCGTAAAAAATATGTCTATATTAAAAACTTGATTTAAATATTAGGTCATATTCTGATGATTTATACTCTTTAAATGTTGATATATCGATCAAAATACACCTTTAATGACAAAATTGTTTGCAAAGGATTTCTGGGTTCACAGCGTCGCAAAAATGGCTGCACTAAAACCACATCTATATGGAAGTCATTCTCTATAGTCAAAATTCAACTTTGCTATTTCTTAGTTTAGTCCAGCTCAGTATAGGCCTAAATTAGTAAATGATTATCGGACACATAGAGTATGGCCATGATATTTAGGCCGGCACTAACCACAGAGAGGATTTCATCCATAGCCATTTCATTACACGTAAAGTTATTTCAGCTGTACAGGAAACATATGCCACAAGAACGAATCAGAGATGGGGCTAAAAAGTAACTGGAATGAAAAAAGATCTACAAAAAAAGTTTTGGATCTTATTAAGTGTAATCAGATGGGGAGAGTTACAGAAATTAGCAGTAATAAACCGCGTGGTTCTGGCCGTAGCGAGCAACTCGATTACAGAAATTGGAAAATGAAGGTCATGGATAAGCGCTCTACTTTCCTTTTGTATTCACATTCAGAGAAAAACATAATATGATAGTAACAGAGCGCTATAGAGCTACTGGATGAAGCACAACATGACGGGGTCCCTGACCAACATGACCAGCCTACAGGCTTTTGAGTTGGATAACATGGCACCTGCAGCCAAAAGTGACCAATGAGGACAGCAGAATGTTTTTGGTGAAATACTGTACTGGTGATACTACACAGTATAATACTATAATATAAGAGTTCTTTGAATGTGTATATTTTAGTAATCCCAATCCTGTTACAGATTTATGCCATGAGCGCACCTCTCCAGTGAAGTTCAGATCCATACAAGCCCCCCCTTTTGTAAGTGGGACTACCGTATACAGTTTATAACATATCTGCATACTATTTATCTTTAGTTTGTGTACTTTATAGAGAAAAAAAAACATATTTGGAGCTGGTTTTCATTAAAATTTAGCATGAACTGTCATCTTCAGCTTCTATGTATTACAATGCACTGAAAGCTGCTGGGTTCCTTTCTGCCTTTGCTCTTCTTTCTTATGTCTTTAACACTCATATAACCTCAAATCTGATCTATCAAATTCAATTCAATTCCGATTAGATGAGAATTCCAGAGAGGAGGGGATGACTGCAGACTGAGCTGTCAGGGAATCTGACTGATGGAACCAAGCAGCCTGCAGAGCATTGTAATACACGCAAGCTGCAGAAGACACACGGTACAAGATCTTAGGGTACTATTACACGGCCCGATGGGGGCCCAATAATAACTCTAAACGAGCCTATTACATGGCCCGATAATCGTTTAACAAGGGCTGCATGTCCTTGCAGCCCTTGCTAAAACTGCATACATTACCTATCCATAGTCCCGGGCTCCTCTTGTGGTCCGCTTCTCCCGTGCTCTGCAGCTTCAGAGCAACCTGTCTCAGCTGACAGGCCGCTCAGCCAATCACTGGCCGCAGCGGTCCCGGCCAGTAATTGGCTGAGCGGCCTGTCAGCTGAGACAGGCCACTCTGAAGCTGCAGCACGCGGGACCCGGGGAGAAGCAGCGCGCAGGAGGAGCCCTGGACCATGGCTAGGAAATGTATGCACTTTGCAAATAGTCAGCTACCGGCCGTGCGCTATTACACGTAGCGGTGCACGTCAGTGCCAGACAATTATAGGTCCAAACCTTTATCAACGATTAGCCAATGTTATTGGCTGATCGTTGTGTTTATTACACGGAATGATAATCGCCCGGACAGAGCCGATTCAGTCGATTATCATTCCGAGTAATAGGGCTCTTAGAGTGAAACCAAGTGAACATGTGTTATATTAAATGTAGTATATACAATGCAATTCAGATGTGTATGCAAAGGGGTCTGTAGTCTTTTATATACCAAATTGTAAAAAAAAAAAAAAAAGCATACAGTGATTTGCTGTGGCATGTAAATATACTGGCATGAACAATACCAATGTCAGTTGTAGAAGACGACCCTGACTGATCTCCTCCACTTTATACTCCACTATAACCATGTGAGATAAGTAAAGTCATTTGCTCCCAGTATTATTACACTAAGTGGCGTCACTTACACATAAAACATAAAGGGGAAGCGGCAGCATAAATGCACTGTACTGGGTGTAGGCAGCAGTGATGGGGTTTGGTCCTGTCTTGTTCCAGCAGAGCTATCAGCTAATGTTATGGCCAGTCAATAAGCCCAGGGCTCCTGATCGAGGTGTGGCATGGGAAAAGAAAGGTTTTGCCAGCGCTGAATATTAAGAGACAAAGTCAAAAGATGACCTGGATCACAGAACATACTTCCTTTGTTTCAGCTTGTTTGATGGAAGAAACATGTGTGGAAGTAGAGAACAAAACACCGGCTTAAAGCGCACCTGCTCCTCATCTACACAGTACAGGAAGCCGTTCTGTAGGGGGCGCCGCTCCTCGTTTACACAGGCTAATTAATCACTTAGAGACATCACTCAGTAGTGAGGACCATATCTTTCCCCAGTGTGATGTCATCAGGCCCCATTGATCTAACAGTATCACAGATAG
The DNA here is from genome assembly GCF_027789765.1 of Dendropsophus ebraccatus. Lineage (NCBI taxonomy): Eukaryota > Metazoa > Chordata > Amphibia > Anura > Hylidae > Dendropsophus > Dendropsophus ebraccatus. Next base: position 25,236,931 of record NC_091462.1, on the reverse strand, counting down.
GGGTGAACATACTAAAAAATAACTTTAATTACATCGATATACATAAAAAACACAATCCCCACATAACAAACACAGTCGTGGTCACCTGAACCACTTAGGAGCTATCACCAACCGGTATTACTCCTCAGCCACCACTGGACAACGCCAGACAGACAACAAAACCAGCGATAAAGTGAAATAAACCGGTAATCTCACCCTTCCATGGTCTCCCGTCAGCTTTCAAGTCCAGTGGTGTTTAGGAAGAAGCCGTATCCAAGCTTGTATAGCAACGTCTTTGACCCTGGTATTCCCTGTGGTGTCAAAATATGCCGGCTCTCCCTCCTCGCTCAGGGTATTTGGGGTTAACCCTTAGTGAATCGGGTTACCCCTACCCCGTGCTACCCCTTTGTTACTGCCCCTAAGATACCAAGTCCATACTCTATGTCCCCCTCCTACGATCGTTTCAGCCAGTTTGCTGGGATCTTCAGGGAGCGTGGGCATCAAGACCGGGACATCTGTATCTACCTCAGGCAGGGTAGGCCTTGCGTGTCTGCTACAGTGGTAGCTAGTACGCTGTATCGCTCTCGCTGGTGTGCGCAGAGCGCTGGAGTGCAGGGCAATGGCTCCTCACCTGCACACGTGAATGCGGGGATTCATATAATTTTCTTTGCGTCCGCGGTTACTTCCGGTGCGTGACCTCACTTCCGGTTCTCACGCTCCATAGTTACGGCCGCGTCCTGCTGTCGCTAGGATGAAAGGCGCATGCGCTCAGTCTCCTAACTGTTTAACTTGTCATGTCGGGCTATGGGTTGATTCGCTCTCTACTCCTGCATACATAGTATCCAAAACAGTGGAGTAGCACAGAACCTGCGCTCGTTTACACACACAATGTCAATAATACGGCATATAGCTATATACAAACTCTTTACAAAGTGAACTACTCAGTCATCGATCCAGCCGGACCAGACCACGTGAACCATTGTTATATCTATAGACATGCAGTTTGTCAGCAAGGGTTTTGACCCCTTAGCAATCACCGCGGAATAACCGCAACTCCCAGCAGGTTACTCCAGGCAGTTATGGATCATATGAGTATAAGTTAGGGTGTACCGTCCTCTATAAAAAACAAGAGAAATTAAGCTGATCATTAAGCCCCCCTGGGCTCATAGTGCGCAGGCGATAAATCCACTCAGTTTCTTTTTTGAGTATGGACTTATCCCAATCCCCTCCTCTCACGGGGGGTCTGATCACTTCCACTCCCATAAATTTGAGGACTGTTGCGTCACCTCCATGTTGATCATTCACATGTCTTGAGACTGGCTTATCTGCTTTCACCCGGACATCTCTCAGATGTTCCCCTACTCTCCTCCTAAACTCTCTCACTGTTTTTCCTATGTATTCTAGTCCACAACTGCAGGTGATCTTATAAATTATGCCCTTGGTGCGGCAATTGATGTAATCCCTCAAATAGAAGGTTTTCCCTGTGTTGTTACTCACAAAGGTCTTACCCATTTGTATGTATCTACAGGCTATACATCCACTGCATCTGAAAGAACCTACCACTGCTTTCTCCAACCATGTCTTCCTCCTTTGTGCAGATGAGAAGTGGCTTTTTACTAGCCGATCTCTCAGACTCCGACCTTTACGAAAAGTTATCTGGGGTTTACTACCAACCTTCCCTTTCAGGTCCGGGTCTAGGAGTAAGACCCCCCAGTGTTTGTTCAAGATGTTTCGCACCTCATTGGCCCCTGTGTCATAGGTCCCTATCACTCGCGTGATCCCCTCCTCTTTATCCTTAGTTTTCGGTATTAGAAGGTCAGATCTATCCCTTTGTTGGGCACACTGGTATGCCTCCCTTAGGACCTCATCGGGGTAACCCCTGTTGTGAAATCTGTTTCTCAGGTCATCCGCTTGTTTCTTAAATTCCCCTTCAGATGAACAGTTGCGTTTCATACGCTGGTATTGACCCTTGGGTATTCCAGCCCTCAATGGTCTCGGGTGATGGCTCTGCCACAGTAATAACGAATTAGTGGAGGTTGCCTTCCGATATACTGTCGTGTCTAGACCTCCTCTTTCATTCCGTATGATCAGAGTGTCCAGAAATGCCAATTTTGTTTTGTGTATCTCAAAGGTAAATTTTAGTCCTATATCATTGTTATTAAGGACTTTCATGAAATCCACAAAACTAGAGTGTGGGCCGTTCCATGTGACAAAGATGTCATCAATGAAGCGTGCCCACACTCCAATCTGATCAGTCCAATTGGTGTTCACCTCGTTGAACACCACCGTCTCCTCCCACCAGCCCAGGAAGAGATTTGCCACCGTAGGTGCGCAAGGGCTCCCCATGGCAACTCCCCTAAGCTGGTGGAAGATACGACGGTCAAAAAGAAAGAAATTTCTCGTGAGTATAAATCTGAGCATTTTTTTTGACAAATGAGTTATGCATCTGATACTGAACACCCCTTCTTCTAAGGAAATACTCCACCGCTTCAATACCTAAATCATGATTTATGGAGGTATACAGTGCCTCCACGTCGATGCTGGCCAGAAAAGATCCCTCTTCCATTTCAATACCTTCCAAGCGTTTCAGCAGATCGGTGGTGTCCCTCAGATAGGATGGCAGGCTTTCTACAAAGGGTTTCAGAATTCTGTCAATATACACCCCCAAATTTTGTGTTAGATTCTGTATCCCTGACACAATGGGCCTCCCCTTCAAAGGCACTGTGCCCTTATGTACCTTAGGTAAGGCGTAGAACGTGGCCATCACTGGATGTCTTGGAGTCAGAAATTCTGCCTCCTCTTTGTTGATCAGATTACATGTTCGTGCCTCCCCAATCATGGAGCGTAAATCAAGCATGTAATTCTCAGTGGGATCTTGTTTCAGGATCTCATAATTATCTTGATCAAGAAGAAGACAGAGACACATAGTTTTATATTGTTCCACATCCAGGACGACCACGTTCCCACCCTTGTCAGAGGGCTTGATGACCACAGTGGTGTCTTTTTCCAATTCAAGCAATGCTTTCATTTCCTCTTTGGTGAGGTTGGACATAGAGTGCGGGGATAGTCCCTCCAGATCCCTAATAACGAGATCTAAAAAGACATCCACGCAGGATATCTCCCCAATAGGGGGCATTTTTATACTTTTGTTCTTAAGATCTGTGAAGGGTCCTTCTCCCTCCACATTTTCTCCCTCACTCATCAAATCCACCAACAGTTCAGCCCCCTGTAGGACATCCCGGGTAATCCCTAATTCCAAACACCTCCTTTTTTCTTGGAGAGCGTGGAATTTATGCCACCGAAGTTTGCGTATGAACAAATGGATGTCTTTGACCCAATTGAAACAATTATACCTATTGGTAGGCACAAAACCTAGACCCTTGCTCAGGACACCCATTTCTATGGGGTTAAGCTCTCTCTTGGATAGGTTAATCACTTGGAGATCAGAGGTCTTGTTCACACTCTGTTTCTCAGGGGGTACGGAGTGTTCCCTTTGTCTAAAAAAGGTTGTTCAATAATTGGGCCTAGACCTCGTCCCCGTGCCCCTATATAAAAAATGCCCCCTATTGGGGAGATATCCTGCGTGGATGTCTTTTTAGATCTCGTTATTAGGGATCTGGAGGGACTATCCCCGCACTCTATGTCCAACCTCACCAAAGAGGAAATGAAAGCATTGCTTGAATTGGAAAAAGACACCACTGTGGTCATCAAGCCCTCTGACAAGGGTGGGAACGTGGTCGTCCTGGATGTGGAACAATATAAAACTATGTGTCTCTGTCTTCTTCTTGATCAAGATAATTATGAGATCCTGAAACAAGATCCCACTGAGAATTACATGCTTGATTTACGCTCCATGATTGGGGAGGCACGAACATGTAATCTGATCAACAAAGAGGAGGCAGAATTTCTGACTCCAAGACATCCAGTGATGGCCACGTTCTACGCCTTACCTAAGGTACATAAGGGCACAGTGCCTTTGAAGGGGAGGCCCATTGTGTCAGGGATACAGAATCTAACACAAAATTTGGGGGTGTATATTGACAGAATTCTGAAACCCTTTGTAGAAAGCCTGCCATCCTATCTGAGGGACACCACCGATCTGCTGAAACGCTTGGAAGGTATTGAAATGGAAGAGGGATCTTTTCTGGCCAGCATCGACGTGGAGGCACTGTATACCTCCATAAATCATGATTTAGGTATTGAAGCGGTGGAGTATTTCCTTAGAAGTAGGGGTGTTCAGTATCAGATGCATAACTCATTTGTCAAAAAAATGCTCAGATTTATACTCACGAGAAATTTCTTTCTTTTTGACCGTCGTATCTTCCACCAGCTTAGGGGAGTTGCCATGGGGAGCCCTTGCGCACCTACGGTGGCAAATCTCTTCCTGGGCTGGTGGGAGGAGACGGTGGTGTTCAACGAGGTGAACACCAATTGGACTGATCAGATTGGAGTGTGGGCACGCTTCATTGATGACATCTTTGTCACATGGAACGGCCCACACTCTAGTTTTGTGGATTTCATGAAAGTCCTTAATAACAATGATATAGGACTAAAATTTACCTTTGAGATACACAAAACAAAATTGGCATTTCTGGACACTCTGATCATACGGAATGAAAGAGGAGGTCTAGACACGACAGTATATCGGAAGGCAACCTCCACTAATTCGTTATTACTGTGGCAGAGCCATCACCCGAGACCATTGAGGGCTGGAATACCCAAGGGTCAATACCAGCGTATGAAACGCAACTGTTCATCTGAAGGGGAATTTAAGAAACAAGCGGATGACCTGAGAAACAGATTTCACAACAGGGGTTACCCCGATGAGGTCCTAAGGGAGGCATACCAGTGTGCCCAACAAAGGGATAGATCTGACCTTCTAATACCGAAAACTAAGGATAAAGAGGAGGGGATCACGCGAGTGATAGGGACCTATGACACAGGGGCCAATGAGGTGCGAAACATCTTGAACAAACACTGGGGGGTCTTACTCCTAGACCCGGACCTGAAAGGGAAGGTTGGTAGTAAACCCCAGATAACTTTTCGTAAAGGTCGGAGTCTGAGAGATCGGCTAGTAAAAAGCCACTTCTCATCTGCACAAAGGAGGAAGACATGGTTGGAGAAAGCAGTGGTAGGTTCTTTCAGATGCAGTGGATGTATAGCCTGTAGATACATACAAATGGGTAAGACCTTTGTGAGTAACAACACAGGGAAAACCTTCTATTTGAGGGATTACATCAATTGCCGCACCAAGGGCATAATTTATAAGATCACCTGCAGTTGTGGACTAGAATACATAGGAAAAACAGTGAGAGAGTTTAGGAGGAGAGTAGGGGAACATCTGAGAGATGTCCGGGTGAAAGCAGATAAGCCAGTCTCAAGACATGTGAATGATCAACATGGAGGTGACGCAACAGTCCTCAAATTTATGGGAGTGGAAGTGATCAGACCCCCCGTGAGAGGAGGGGATTGGGATAAGTCCATACTCAAAAAAGAAACTGAGTGGATTTATCGCCTGCGCACTATGAGCCCAGGGGGGCTTAATGATCAGCTTAATTTCTCTTGTTTTTTATAGAGGACGGTACACCCTAACTTATACTCATATGATCCATAACTGCCTGGAGTAACCTGCTGGGAGTTGCGGTTATTCCGCGGTGATTGCTAAGGGGTCAAAACCCTTGCTGACAAACTGCATGTCTATAGATATAACAATGGTTCACGTGGTCTGGTCCGGCTGGATCGATGACTGAGTAGTTCACTTTGTAAAGAGTTTGTATATAGCTATATGCCGTATTATTGACATTGTGTGTGTAAACGAGCGCAGGTTCTGTGCTACTCCACTGTTTTGGATACTATGTATGCAGGAGTAGAGAGCGAATCAACCCATAGCCCGACATGACAAGTTAAACAGTTAGGAGACTGAGCGCATGCGCCTTTCATCCTAGCGACAGCAGGACGCGGCCGTAACTATGGAGCGTGAGAACCGGAAGTGAGGTCACGCACCGGAAGTAACCGCGGACGCAAAGAAAATTATATGAATCCCCGCATTCACGTGTGCAGGTGAGGAGCCATTGCCCTGCACTCCAGCGCTCTGCGCACACCAGCGAGAGCGATACAGCGTACTAGCTACCACTGTAGCAGACACGCAAGGCCTACCCTGCCTGAGGTAGATACAGATGTCCCGGTCTTGATGCCCACGCTCCCTGAAGATCCCAGCAAACTGGCTGAAACGATCGTAGGAGGGGGACATAGAGTATGGACTTGGTATCTTAGGGGCAGTAACAAAGGGGTAGCACGGGGTAGGGGTAACCCGATTCACTAAGGGTTAACCCCAAATACCCTGAGCGAGGAGGGAGAGCCGGCATATTTTGACACCACAGGGAATACCAGGGTCAAAGACGTTGCTATACAAGCTTGGATACGGCTTCTTCCTAAACACCACTGGACTTGAAAGCTGACGGGAGACCATGGAAGGGTGAGATTACCGGTTTATTTCACTTTATCGCTGGTTTTGTTGTCTGTCTGGCGTTGTCCAGTGGTGGCTGAGGAGTAATACCGGTTGGTGATAGCTCCTAAGTGGTTCAGGTGACCACGACTGTGTTTGTTATGTGGGGATTGTGTTTTTTATGTATATCGATGTAATTAAAGTTATTATTTTTTAGTATGTTCACCCCTATCTGTGATACTGTATAATACGTGGAGGTGATATTTTGATCCAATTGTGGATACACTTTTTCTGTGAGTTTTTTTCCCATTGATCTAACAGCAGCAGCTTTCCAATTTAAAAAAAACAAACAAAAAAAAACAAAACTTTTTTTTATCATTTCAAATATTTTTACTTTTTTTTTTTTAAGACTTTGCTTATGTAGTCCAGGGAATCTCTGCTATCAAGAGCTAAATCCAGCTGTTAGCAGAGGACAGTTGTAGACTGTAAACTCTGCCAGGCCGGGTTGTCTCTCCCTATGTACCACTAGTCCTATTTCTAACCTTAAATGTGTACTCCAGAAAAAAAAATGTATTCAGTTGGTGTCAGAAAGTAATATAGATTTGTAAATTACTACTATAAAACAAAATCTCAAGTCTTCCAGTAGTTAACAACTGCTGTATGTCCTGCAGGAAATGGTGTATTCTCTTCAGTCTGAGACAGTGCTCTCTGCTGCCACCTCTGTCCATGTCAGGAACTGTCCAGATCAGGAGAGGTTTTCTATAGGGATTTGCTACTGATCTGGACAGTTCCTGTTGTGGACAGAGGTGGCAGCAGAGAGCACTGTGTCAAACTATATAACATCTGTATAACTTTCTGTCACCACTTGATTTAAAAAGATGTTTCTTTTTGCTGAAGTACCCCTTTAACTTCTACTACCATCTGTGTGGCCTGCTCCTGGGTTCAACCTCACATTTCTTATATGTCAATGTATCATCATACAGTCACCTTTGGTGTCTCACTGTCCCATGGAGAACCTCATACACATTGGCTAGCTGTCCTGTCTCTCGCTTGACAATATATATATATATATATATATATATATATATATATATATATATATATATATATATATATACACACACACACACACACACACACACACACCTTTACTGTATATCAGACAGAATAATAGGAAGAAAGGGATAAGCTGTTGTCTGACTCCTCTGGCAGCAGCTTGTCTGCAAGAAGAAGAACTGGGCATATTTAACATTAACCTTCTGGCTAACAGAATATATTGGGAAACAGTTGTGCAGATGCTCTTTACCATTAGATAGATGGCAGGTTTGGCCGACGTTTATGTATAGTCAATAGGACACGACCACAGAAAGTCACTGGCTCCCACAAGATCAACACACTCTTCTCATGCTGCTGTATCATTCCCATCATCTCACTGACCATTGATAGGAGAATAAGGGTACTATTACACGGGCCGATGGGGGCCCGATAATACCTGTAAACAAGCGCCAATCTGCTAGATCGGCGCTCGTTTACTGGGCCTATTACACGGCCTGATAATCGTTTAACAAGGGCTGCAAGGACATCGGTAACAATGTCCTTGCAGCCGTTGCTTAATCTATATACATTACCTATCCACGCTCCAGGGCTGCTCCTGCGGTCCACTTCTCCCCGGGTCCCGCGCACTCTAGCTTTAGAGCAGCCTGTCAGCTGACAGGCTGCTCAGCCAATCACAGGCCGGGACCGATGCGGCCTGTCGTGATTGGCTGAGCGGCCTGTCGGGACCCGGGGAGAAGCAGACCTCAGGAGCAGCCCTGGAGCGTGGATAGGTAATGTATATCATCAATCGCCCGCCGCGCACCACTATTACACGTAGCGGTGCGCGGTCGGCGCCCGACAAATATAGGTTCTAACCTATATCAATGATCAGCCGATGATCGTTGTTATTGGCTGATCGTTGTATTTATTACACGGAGCGATAATCAGCCGAATCAGGCCGATTCGTCCGGTTATCATTCCGTGTAATAAATACAACGATCAGCCGATAACAACGATCATCGGCTGATCGTTAATGTGGGTTATCATTGCGTGTAATAGTACCCTAACACAGAGAACACACTGGCCCGGCCTATGGCTACCTTACGTTTTGAAGCTCTTCTTTTTGCACTAGTTTCCTACATTAATTCTATGTGTAATGCAGTGACACACCCCGGCAATATAGTGATATTATAATGACGTTACCTGTCTCTCCCCACAGCGTGTCGTTTTCATTGATGTCTATTGGGAAATCTTTATCATGGTCCAAAAGGCATTTCACCACCTGAAAAGAACAAACGCAGAAATAAGTTTAATGTTGTATATGGAGGCCATTATCTGCAGGTGTCCTGATTTTAGCATATTATCACAGGGCAATCCAACATAAGTGAGGCCAACTACTGTGTGTCATAGAGGAGTAAAGGGTGTATAACACAAGCCAATAATCCGGGGGAAGCGAGCGCGCACAAGGAGTAGAGGAAGGGGCCAATGATCCTTACATCGTTGGAGTGGGCCATTTAAGTCAGCAGCGGTCTGCTGCCGCCGCTCCTACTGACTGTTGGTGCAAAAATCGTGCTTCTTCAACATATACAATAAACAGCAGGTAATCTGCCAAGTAAGGCCAATAATGGGGCCTTTAAGGAGTTATCGAGGATTAGAAAAACATAGCTTTCTTCCAAAAACAGCGCCACCCTTGTTCTCAGGTACTGCCTGGTTTTACAAATCCATTCACTTTGATTGTATCCATAAACAGTGGCGCTGTTTCTGGAAGACAGCAACTATGCTTTTCTAATCCTGGATAACGCCTTTAACGTAACTAATGTGTCGCTATGTTAGATTTAGGCTTCCAGTCTTTAATAAGGATGAAACTGTTGGAAACCTCCTGCCCCATCCCTTACCTGCGTACTTTTAAAAAGCGGTGATAAAGGAAAAAAAACTCTGCAAACTTTAGTATCGATATGCCACAGTTTGAGACTTTGTTAATACTAGAGCTTTGCTATTGATCTTGCGTGCGTTATAAGTACAAAAGCATAGCAGAGGGTCACCGGGCCAACCATTTGTTAAGTACAACAGCTGAGACCCCCGTCACATTCCATATAGAAAATATTCCAAGATCTCAGAACACCTTTCAACCATTAATGCGAGATTGCAACTAGAATTTTTTAGGACGACCTCTATGTATAAGCGCCCAGAATAAAAACATCATGGCTGCATAGTTTTCTAAATTGTTTCCATGGGCACATTGCTGTGGTGCAGCTGTTTTCATGCAGGTTCAGATGGATATAGTCCTGGGATGTCAAGCTTCTGGAAGGCTTCTCTACTAACAAGCAATCCAGTATAACTTTTCTTATTAGTCATTATGCAACTAGTCACCCAATCGAAAAACTTCAGCTAGTATTACCTCATTTAGCGGTTACTTTATATCTAAAAATTCCTGAAATCCTCTCCTTTAGTTGGGCCATGTGATCCCATGGTGACCCCCCTATAAATGACATGAGTTTGTGTGCTCTCAATAGGGGCACCATATCAGCCAGCAGAACCCACTATATGATGAAAATGCTTGGACTGTTCCACACAAGGTATGTGCAAGGGAAGACAAACTCTCATCACAGTTACTGAAGATTAGAGTTCAGCCATCTTTAAGCACGCTCGGTCTCGGCCGAGTTTGCTCAACTCTACTGGTGATGAATATACAGCTTCTATCACTCAAATATAATGAGTCTGATGACACTTCAGCCCCCATGACTTATATAGTGTCTTAGCTTATTATGAGGATTATTATACTGCAGATATAGCACAGTCTCTAGCTGCCCATGTGATGCTGTGCTGATGCATCATGGGATTGATAACAGATAAGAAAGAAATAAGATGCAGCTTAACATCTCAAAGTCAAGATGGTGGGCTGATCAGAAGTCATATGACCCAGCTGCAGGAATTAAAGGAGAAGTCCGTCGAAACTTTTCATTAAAGTATTGTATTGCCCCCCAAACATTATACAAATCACCAATATACACTTATTATGGGAAATGCTTATAAAGTTTTTTCCCTGCACTACTGCATCAAGGCTTCACTTCCTGGATAACATGGTGATGTCACTTCCTGGATAACATGGTGATGTCACAACCCGACTCCCAGAGCTGTGCGGGCTGTGGCTGCTGGAGAGGATGATGGCAGGGGGATGCTCAGTGTCCCTCCAGTGCCCTGTGTCCCTCAGTGTCCCCCTGCCATCATCCTCCCCAGCAGCCACAGCCCGCACAGCTCTGGGAGTCGGGTCGTGACATCACCATTTTATCCAGGAAGTGACATCACCATGTTATCCAGGAAGTGACATCACCATGTTATCCAGGAAGTGACATCACCATGTTATCCAGGAAGTGAAGCCTTGATGCAGTAGTAAGTGCAGGGAAAAAAGCACTTTATAAATTTGGTGATTTGTATAACTTTGGGGGGGGGGGGGGCATTGGAATACTTTAATAAAAATGTTTTGCCAAACTTCTCCTTTAAATTAGTTGATGTGACTGAGCTGGGATGAAGCTGATGACACTGCAACAATAGTGGTAGTGATGGTGGGTATGCATTATATGGGCAAAAGAAATTCATGGAGTGTTTTGCGGAACTGGAAAAAAGCAGCTTCTTTTTTTTACACTAAAAAAAAAAGTTACTTTTGTCCATTTCATTTCCACTTTACAAGGGAATGAGCTACAATACTGGTTACTATCCATGTGCAAGAGTGGCACTGCAGGATTATAGGGGGAGGGTAACTTAATAGCTACTAGGATGGGTCTGACAACCCCAGACATCAGCCAACAAGAGGCTTGTTTGTTGCCTTAGACTCCTACTCTCAGATAGGGCAAGAGAAATCATCTGACAGCACTATGAATGCCTAACTAACATATAACATATTCCCCTGGAACGCCATAAGGCACTGACCTACTGGGCCTATATGTAATCCCAGCCCAGCACTGCACTTATATTCAGAGCTATGCATTTGTTCTACATTTTCTTTCCTTTACTTCAAGTTTTTTCTTTCTTATCCTTTATCATGAGAACCAATCCTATTCTTGGCTATGGTAATGGACTATGAAAGTGCCTCTTTAATCTTCCGAGGCTTACACAATCTGAAGAGATCTTCAAAACAAAACCCAGGCGTGTCCTCCTGAAGCCTATAATACACAGCAGCCACCGCCATTATAATCATTATATTGTTATAATTAAAGACGCCGTATCAAGGTCACAAGACAGAGGGAAAAGATTTGCCAGTAATACAGGGGCAAATATAAAAATAGTTCAGAGTCCTGCACTGTGGCATCTGGACTACTGGAAGTTTTCTTCCTGGTACAGTAACAATATCCCCAGGGGAAAATATCTGCAAATGGCACTATGGGGGAGATTTATCAAACATGCTGTAAAGTGAAACTGGCTCAGTTGCCCCTAGCAACCAATCAGATTCCACTTTTCATTCCTTATAGACTCTTTGGAAAATGAAAGGTGGAATCTGATTGGTTGCTAGGGGCAACTGAGCCAGTTTCACTTTACACCATGTTTGATAAATCTCCTCCCCTCCCCTTTAAGATATTGATGGCCTACTAGAGGAAACTATAAAAGGTATTTATAGTGCACATGGGTTTGCTTGAGATTAGGGAAAACTTTTTTTTTTTTTACCAGAAACAGCCTATGCCTGGTATTGCGTCTATGCCCCAATCCAGTGAATGAGCAACACCAGCAATACCAGACAAAGCCTATGAACAGGGGTGGAGCCTTTTCTTGATCTCATACCACTATTTTAATGCTGGTCAAATGCAGACACTCTACTCCATCCTAGCACTGAGCCGGCTTGTTCTATAAGTACAACTGGTTCCCATGTTACAGTAAGTGAATAAATCCCATTAAATCAGTGAGACACCCGAACACCTCATAGTGCCTATAAAACCCAAGTAAAGGAAACAGAGCGTCTATTGCTTAATCCAGGCGTGAGGATCTGGAGAATGTGAAGAACACGTGCTGCACTGGTCCTCATTGGCTGTCATGCCCTAATAAATATTGTTAAGCTTATTTAGCTGGTAAACCATGATTAAATGGGAGCTTTGGGGCCATTGTGCTAAATGTAACAGCATCGCACAGCAAATCGAAGGATACAGCCCTCAGTTTCTAAGTGTCCATAAAGGTTTAGTGTTTCCATCCCTGCCCCACGTGACCTGCCCAGTAATGGTAGTCCAGGTTATTGGGGAAAAAAGAAAACACCTATTTATATATGTCATCTGATATGTTATGTATGTAATCTGATAGTGATAGTCGGGAGACTCCCATACACGACTCCTAGTCACCTGATTCTGTCCAATTCGGCAGGCTCAGCTGACCATTCCCTACACTGTACGGGAGCCTTTACAGATACATCGTATAAGTGATTTATGAGCCTCAGCTGTACTGGTTAATGCTGTACCTCTGTGTGTCCCATGCTGGCGGCTGCGGTCAGCGACTGCTGCAGAGCGTGACTTCTTCTCACGTAGTTCGGCTGCTGGTTAGAGGACGTCCAGTCACAATTCAATAAATACTTGAGGATGTCGCAATGGCCTCTGAGAGCGCTGTGCACCAGAGCGCTCTGCCCCTTCTTGTCTATGTGATCCACCTGGAGAAAACAAAAAGCAAAAAAGTTCCAATAGAGTTTATAATTTATTAATATTACAAATTCCGCTGCCTTTATGCCTCCTGACTGACCCTGGCTGCATGTATAACAGTACTGCCACCACTCTGTACAATGGCCATGTAACCGTGTCAAATCAATTTTTTCCCTTGTCATTACATTGACTTACAGGGCCACTTAATATGGTGGATTTGGTGGTTTCCTCACAGGAGCCGTCCCTTGGCTGGGTCCTTCCCGGAGGGATATCTGGCTAGTCCTGTGTTTCAAGACTCTTTGTTGGGGCTTCACAGGCTCTTCTTTTGCATATTCATGTTTCCCAGGGGGCAATGCACCTAGGACTTCACTGCATTGAGCACTTTCACTAGCAGCCGGCAGTGTTGTCGTTTTGCTGGTCTCCCTGAGATCAATGATCTGTTTCTCTTATGGCCAGGGTGGATTTGTTTTAAATCAAACTGATTTAAATCACGATTTAAATCACGATTTAAATCACTAGTCCGGAAGGCTTGATTTAAATCAGTGATTTAAATCAAAGTTTCTACCTAAACTAGTTCTTGCTACTTTAACATGCAAGTAGATGAAGATTTTTAGAATCACTTTTTATATTACTTTTTTCTCCCCAGTTTAATGGGTTAATCATTCATATTTGGACACCACTGTTCTGTTGTACTTAGGAAGGAGAAAAATAATCCTGAACTTAATAACAATTTAAATGGATTTATTCAACTGAAACAATAACAACATTACAGCATACGTTATTTGCTTAAACAAACATCCATGTTAACTAATTTGGCTAAACAAAAAAAAAAAAAAATAGTCCAAACAATCAGAAACATATTGTCTAACTTCTTGGACTTGGTACTGAAGGGAATGATTCTGTATTCATAGGTTTGTAGAACAATAGGATTAAGGTCTTTTTCTCAACTCTGTTCATGTTGTAACATTTGAGAACATATACAGCCTTTATTCTACTGAGTTAAACAACTCAGCTTTATCTCATGATGGAAGAACCTTTGGATGGTAAAATATTTTCCTCAAAAAGCAGTTTATTGAAAAAAATCCGATTTAAATCAAAAAAATCCGATTTAAATCAAAAAAATCCGATTTTTTTGATTTTTTTAAAAAAATCATTGATTTTTATCCACCCTGCTTATGGCTCTACCAGGCATTGCTCCCACCTAGCCAGAATCCTGCTCCACACTGATGAGGGGCAACACCCTGAAACAGCTGTATGTCGATTGATACCTGGCCTTGTTTTTTCCCTTGTCATTACATTAACTTATAGGGCCACTTAATATGGTGGTTTCCTTACAGGAGCCACCCCTTGGCTGGGTCCTTCCCGGAGGGATATCTGGCTAGTCCTGTGTTTCGAGACTCTTTATTGAGGCTCCACAGGCTCTTCTTTTGCAAATCTATTAGCAGGCCGGATGCATACAGTATGTGTCCAGCAATCCGGCTTAGGAACTATCTGGTTACATGCAGAAATCTTTAATCCGATGCAACCACCGCAGATCGCAACTATGCCTGATTGATCATAAGTCCGGTGCTGTGCCCATTCAACATATCAGGCACCAGATGGAATGCTGGGTGCAATGCATCCAAGCTTGTTGCATCCCTTGCGTCCTATTGATCATGTGACAAGATCACATAAAGTGGTGCTCCATACAACGTACAAGGTTGGTGTGCTGTGGCTGCAGTGGTTGCATGCGGCCATGGCGAGGCAGGGTGCAGAAATATTGATACCAATAAATCAGAAAGTTAAAATAAAAGGTGTATTGAAGTGTCGAACACCCCTTTAAGGACAAGGAATGTATATGGCATGCAGCATAAAAATGTAGTATAGGGGCGGATAGCAACAGAGGATGTGTCAAGGGGATGGTGGAGAGTCTAACATTGAATGGATATAATGGATCCCTGTTCCCCAACCAGTGGCCCTCCAGCTGCTGCAAAACTACAATTCCTATCATGATGGGCATTGTAGTTTTGCAACAGTTAAAAAGCAAAAGAGGAAGTGTATCCTGCTACTCACAGATCATAAGAGATCACTGACATCAGCGTGAACATTTGCAAGAAAAGCCAATAACCACTACAGCTAGAGTTGGCAAAACAGAATAATATGTGTAATCCAGCAACACCAGCGCAGGAAGTCGGCCCTCAATGAGTGTCATTACAGGAGGAAGTCGCCACATCTGCTCATTATTAGGGAGGAAGGGGCGCATTACTATCCCGAACACAGTCAACCACAATCCCTCATGGGCCATATACAGGGCCGGCTCCGCAGACATGGAAAGCAGCTCTGCATGCCTCAATTACAATATGTCTTCTGCTGTAAACATCACAATGACGTGTGGGCGGCGACTGCGGCCGTGCGTATAATTACTCCCCAATCAGCAGCGATGCCGGTATTACAGTCATTTGGCCGAGGTTCACTTTGGTGTAACTTTCCACATTTCACATGACCGCAGAAGTAGTGCAAACGTTCACCAGTGACTGGTTTATTGGCTAAACGCATCTGCAGATGTTTTCCTCGCCGTAATTGTTCTGTTATCTGAATATTTGTTGTCATTAGCAAAAACGCAAATCAATACATCCATGGATCTGGTTACACACTAATAAAAAAAGACCATTTGACATCATTGCTCCCATTCATCCAGTACGGAAAATGCAGAAACCCTGTAAATGGTCTTGGGTAAGAAGATATTACCACCTACAGGCCTAGGTTTCCATGGTTACAGACTACAAACCACCCTGTGCAGTCAGATCCAACAGTGAGGGACTCTGTTTCCTATTTCTTGCTAATGTGACGGATATCTATAAGTAGAGGACAGATAGACCTAAGTAGGCCTTGTGTTTGCAAGATCTGACCACAAAGATTTTATTAGTCTGTAACCATGGAGAAGAATAGGATCGCATATGAGCTGTAGACAGAAAAAGCTAGAATATTCTCAGTCTGTTTCATATTGTACTAAAGGTAGTGGCAATGGTGAAATGGGGCCAACTACTGGAACCGACACCAATGAGCTGTATAAAAGGGCTGCAGCACTCACACCACAACCTCTTCAGTGTGTTATTGCCAAAGGTGCAAAGGTATGGGCACTACTAAATGTTATAGAGGCTCATATGAGCACTGCGGCCCCTTCAGACGGCTGATTGGAATAGCCCACCAATCTAATACCGATGATCTATCTAGAGCAGAGGTCATCACCATAACAGAGATAAATAACCCTTTTACCAACATATCGTAAAGTATCTAAAAAAACATGAAAAACAAACATTGATCGGCTGTATATCTCCTGTACAAGGCACACCTTACAATTAGCAACATGCAGACGCTCAGAGAACATATTGCTCTAAGACAATCCAATGATTCCTACACGGTGAGGAGGTTGGCCTTCTCCGCAAATTATAAATACTTCCATATTCTTTACACCATCCTAGCACTGCAGGTAAAAGCCAAGTATTCACACGTTGAAAGATTGCACTATGAAAGGGTAATTCTCTGGAAAGCCGTTGGAGCTTGTTGTTAGATGGAGGGGTCTCTTAAAGGGTTTTGTCAGCTTTCCTGACTTGTCTATTTTAGTACGTGACTGTACTAATCATGTACTGACAACAAGGTGTTACCATTTGTGAGGGGTGTGACCCTACATTGTCAATATCCAATCAGTGCTGGCAGTAAGAACTGTGTAGTGACCCGCCCCTTTGAGAAGAAGGAATGCTAACACCTAGTTGTCTAATTATTCATAGACATTCTTGAAGAATAGCACAACACCGAGCTATATAAAAAGAGTCCACAGAATTGTTATTTCATCGGAAATCGGAAAGATCCATAGTAAAATCGATAAACTATAACCCCAGCAGAGAGACAGATGGTAACGTTTCACTAGTCAATGTTACCTTGGCTCCTTTTTTGCAGAGAAGAGTGACAATATTAAAGTGTCCAGAGGCAGCAGCGTAGCACAATGGCGTCATTCCACTTTCCGATGTCCCATCGACAAAGGCCCCATATTCCAGCAGCAGACTGACCATCTCCTCATGGCCGAGGTGAGCCTGGACACACACTATAGGGGCGTTGTTTAAAACCTCTGTCCTGTAGTTGACATTAGCGCCGGCCAAGATCAGAAGTCGGCTCACCTGCAAACAAAATCAAGGCAGACATTAAAACTGATGTGCGGAGTTCCTGTATATAACCTTGAGCCCGATTCTGCTAAACTCACTAAAGACGCATATATATTATATATATATATATATATATATATATATATATATATATATATATATATATGGGATAGACACTGTAACCAGAGAGCATGCATTAAACTGTGAATAGGTTTTAGTCTATTTGGGAGACCTGACAAATGAGTTCTGTGTAATGATACAAAGCCAATAAATGTGCAGAATGTTATAAGACTCTGCAAAGTAACCGAATCCTCCCCCGACGGGCTGAGGAATAGAGCCAGAGCTTCTGGAGAACACATCAGCGGCCATATAACAAGTGCAGTGCTGCAGCCGAGAAACAGATCTTTCATCCGAACTGTGTCCAGGTTCACACAGTGCAGTATGATGTGACCTTAGGGCGCCATGTTCAGACGCATGGGCTGCACTGTAGCCTCCATGCGAAGCAGAACAATCCACTGATCCCTGTTGGTGGCCATTATGTTTATGCAATAGATTATAGTGATCATGAACTGAATTAAATGCACTCCATCTAGAAATATACAATGGCAAACAAGTGGAGTCCTATATCGGCATGTCTAGTATATAGAAGGCAATTGCACGACTTGTGCAGATCCAGGTTGGTGCTGACCTTATTCAGGGGGGTCACCCAGAAAATTCTCACAGTACATATTCACTTGCGAGTCTGGAGGAACTTTCCTTGGAGTTCCCCTTGGAAATAATTAAATTAAACTGTTATTTAATACACTGCGCCTTGCAGATTACTATAGCAGTCAATGGAAGAAGCCTGGCAGTGGGGAAGACTGATGGCTTTTCCACCATGTTATACATTTTGCTTCTATAAAGCTTGGCACATGCTACTGATATAGGAATGTGAAGTATGACCTATTAGAATATGCTAATAAAGCATTACAGTTTTCATACAATGTATTGCTTCTTTAAGGGGTTCTTCACTTTAGATCTCATCTCCTATGTATCATGAACATCCGCTATTATAATGTGGGGATGGTTAGAGAATATGGTAGACAATCAGATTATGACAGCAGAACCGGATAAGTGTGTTGATCTTGTAGAGGAAAGCGACCTGTCCATTCACATCATCAACTAGGTTGTGAGTATATGGGTGAGAAGACATGAATTTAAAGGGGTATTTGCCATATTAACTAATATAGTTATACTTGTAGGACTCGTCACGGTAAATATTTTTGCAATGACATTCATTTAGCAAACGTGTCTCCTTCTTCTGATATGCTGCTTTTTCCCCTCTCATTGTTGTCAGCTTATCTAGGTTATCAACCACCACTCTGCTCTAAAAGCAGTGGTCTGGCTGGTGTATAGAGTATATAGCTATAATGTAGATGTATAAAGATATAGTGCAATATACTTTGTAAGATAAATATGTATATTATGGGGGAGATTTGTGAAAGGGTTTAAAATTTAGACTGGTGCAAACTGCCCACAGCAACCAATCACAGCTCAGCTTTAGGCAGTGCTGAAAGGAAAGCTGAGCTGTGATTGGTTGCTGTGGGCAGTTTGCACCAGTCTAAATTTTACACCCTTTGATAAATCTCCCCCTATATCTTTATATACCCCAAACAGATCACTGCTTTTAGAGCAGAGTGGTGGTCAGTGACCTAGAAAATAAGCTATCTACAATGGACGGGAACGAGCAGCACATCAGGAGAAGGCAAGTTTGTTAAATGAATGTAATTACAAAAAAAATTAACTTGATGAGTCCGACAAGTATAACTATATTGGTTGTGATGGGTATATCCCTTTAAAGTGTCACTGTCATATTTTTATTTTATTTTTTTCTTTGCAGAAATTTATAGTCCAGGCGATTTTAAGAAACTTTGTAATTGGGTTTATTAGGCAAATATGCCATTATCTGCATTCAAAAAGACTTTCCCCAGTCCCCCCCCATCTCTCATTCACTGCTCATTATCAGGAAATCTCGACTTTTTTATATCAGTCGAGCCCTGTGTAACCTATGGAGAGGGGAGGGGGAAGGTGGAGATTAGTCGCCAGCAGAGAGCAGAGAACAAAGAATTACACAGCAGGACCTGTGTGAAAGTCGTATTAGAGAGGTCAGTGCTGACTTGAGAGGAGATAGTCCGGTAGCTGTAAATTAACTCTTGGTAGTGCTGTTTTGGTGCCTCATCTCCCTCCACCCCTCCCCTCTCCATAGAGAACAATGAAGACAGGGGGGAGAGCTTCAAACTGCTTTTTCATGATAAAAATGCATTTTTTGGCTAATAAACCCCACTAACAAAGTTTCTTAAAATCGCCTGTACTATTAATTTCTGCAAAAAATAAAAATAAAAAATAAAAATTAAACGACAGTAACACTTTAAGGGAACTGCCATACATGCAATTCTCCAATACAGACATGCTTACCAAAGCTTCTTCATTCAATCCTGGAGTTCCCCTTTTAGAACAGAGAGGCCTTTTTTCTCCTGTAGTAATGACAGCTATAGGATTCCTGCAACCTATCCCTAATTCTGATATTTGATGCAGACAAAGCACTACCCGGTCTATCCAGTGGAGTGGAAGGCATCTCCTTTGCCTGGTGAAAGCCCCGCTTGTTCGGTTTAGCTAATCCGGCATAAAGTTTCAGATGCTGCTAATCTCCCACCGATGAACAGAAGACGACAAAACCCAGCAATCACCGCACAGCGGGAGAGGCCCCCGGGAGCCTGGCACCGTGTTATTACACATTCTATACAGTGTCATATACAGAAAGGGAAAGAAATAAGGAGCAGGAAAGTCATGAGACAAGAGGCGTTCAGGTCAGGGGAGAGAAACAATAAGTCAACAGTGTACAAAGCGGAAATGGGCGTAAAGTGCGCTCTCTATTCCACAGACGTAATGGAGCAGATTAAATGTATATAGTATATATGCAGAGCTGAACTCATCAATATATGCAGGGAGCCCTTTCATCTGTCAGTGTACGATAAATAGTGTGGATTATCAGATGGTCAGAAGTGGATATAATACATTCCAGGAACGGTAAGAAGGACATACACATAAAGTGTATCTGTTGTTTAAATTTGTTTGCAAAAATCAATAGTACAGATGATTTTAAGAAACTTTGTAATTGGGTTTATTAGCCGAAAAATGCATTTTTATCATGAAAAAGGAGTTTACTGCTCTCCCCCCTGTCTTTTATTGTTCTCTATGGAGAGGGGAGGGGTGGAGGGAGATGAGGCACCAAAAAAGGACAACAAAGAGTTAATTTACAGCTACATCACCGGGCTATCTCCTCGGAAATCAGCACTGACCTCCCTGACCTCTGAATACTGGCTTTCACACAGCTCCCTCTGTGTAATCCTTTGTTCTCTGCTGGTGACTTATCTCCCTCCTTCCCCCTCCCCTCTTCATAGAACAGACAGGGTACATCGAGATTTTCTGATAATGAGCTGTGGATGAGAGAGAGGAGGGAGGGAGGGGGGACCTGGGGAAAGTCTTTCTGAATGCAGATAATGGCATAATTGCCTAATAAACCCAATTACAAAGTTTTTTAAAATCTCCTTTTTTTCTGCAAAAAAATTTAAACGACAGTGACACTTTAAAGTTTCTTAAAAAAAACAAAACAAAACCTTTTGATCAGTCAGGGTCGATCGCTAGAACCAGCAGGGACAACCATGTGACTGGTCATTTCTTCCCCTGTCTTGCAGCAGTAGACAGTCCCATGGACTTAAGGCCCTATTACATCAAGAGATTATCGGCCGTATTCGGCCAATATTGGCCGTTACGGCCGATAATCACCTTGTGTAATAGAGGACAACAATCAGCTGACATGCACAACGTCGGCTGATTGTTGTCCTTCTAACAGGCTGAAACACCAACGGTCAGCCTGTTTACGATCTGCTGCCGTTACGCCGTGAATGATCTGACAATTGCCCGGGCAGCCCCCCCGGTTGGCACCTGTTATAGGTGGGGGGGAACCAGGAGCGAGCAAGCGCTGACCTGACAGGTCGGTACTTGCTTGCTTCCCACATCGCCCCGTGTAACAGGGGCTTTAGGCTATGTTCTCGTTTCATGGCGGGAAAAGACGGCCCTCTATTAATATAGTTGGCCGCTAATAATAAAATATACCTGAAGTGGGAACACAGTGATACTATAGAAGTCCATCCCCTGCCGCAAAGAACGCAGGTAGTGAGCACTTCTCCCTGTTTGTTATAGTGACCGTCGGAAGTCTGAACACCCCCACCCAAACTGATAGAAACTGTTGTCATGTCTCTAGAACATGTCAGAAGTTTGAAGTTGGATAAACCTGTTAAAGGGAATATCCAGGATTAGAAATTACACCTTTCACTTCAATGGAACTGAGCTACAAAATAAGGACAAGAGTGGTGCTGTTTTCTGGAAGAAAGCGGCCATGTTTTTCTAAGTCTAGACAACCCCTTTAATTCTGGTGGGAGCAGACAATAATAGTGTATATATGAAGGTTTCCTGACATGCCCAATCTCTTGTACCCGCTGAGAAATAGGTTGCTTATCACTTCCTATCCTTCTCATCTTAGCTGCTTTCCTTTTCCAGAAACTGAGCTATTCTGGTTATGCAATTTAATAAACTGCAATACCACACACAGCCCTTAGACAAGAGTGGCGCTGTTTTTTTTTTGTTTTTTGTTTTTTTTTGGGGGGGGGGGAGCAGACACGTTTTCTTTTTTTTTTAATCCCAGTCAACCCTTTCTTTCTGCCTCATTCTTACCCCTCTATTGTTCCCATACTATAGAATACAAGCCTTTTCAGTCTCCTAAATAAATAGCCATACATCACGTTGTTCTTTCTAGCTCCAGTGGCCGGACTGGGAGCACAGACAGGTTTTGTACAGTGTGAGGCATGAGCGGCTCGGTAATGATCTCACACAGTTCATGTTCCTCTGATGTCATGTCTTGACCATGTACGAAGGTATTGTTAAATTTCTTCACTTCACTGCCATCCAAAGAGCACGGGCCCCAAATCCGGATTTGCGGTCGAGGGCTTGGCTGCTCTGATCTCCAGCTGGGCAGCAAAGTTCATCTCTGGCAGATTTACTATAACATTCTTACCTTAACATTCGGGGTGTACAGGTTCCTCAGAGAGGCGAGCGCTGCGGACAAGCCGTCTGTGCTGTACCCAATCCACAGGGCCTGAAGAGTGCTGGAGGAGACGCCACTTTTCTTACTGAGTCCCTAAAAAACAAGGAAAGATGTCCATAACGTAGATGAATTTATGAGACTGACTGACATATAGATAGGAGATAGATAGATAGATAGATAGGAGATAGATAGGAGATAGATAGATAGATAGATATAGATAGATAGGAGATAGATAGGAGATAGAGATAGATAGATAGATAGATAGATAGATAGATAGATAGATAGATAGATAGATAGGAGATAGATAGGAGATAGATAGATAGATAGATAGATAGATAATAGATAGATAGATAATAGATAGATAGATAGATTGATAGATAATAGATAGATAGATAATAGATAGATAGATAGATAGATTGATAGATAATAGATAGATAGATAGATAGATAGATAGATAGATAGATAGATTGATAGATATATTGATAGATAGGAGATAGATAGATAGATAGATAGCAAATTACTAGTATTTTTTACATTAACCAATGATGCTGATGATCTCTTATAAGACACAGCCAAGGAAACTGTACAATGCCCAAAGCTTCCTCTGCTTAGCTCCTATGGGTATTGTATGGTTGCCCCAACAACAGAACGGCCTGATGTGTCGGCTGTGCCTTAACCTAGAATGCCGGCAACATTGGACATATCCTGACTTGTATAGGATATATGTCAATCTGACCATTATATGTCAATCTGACTACTGCTCAGCTTTGAAGTGTCCCTGTCATTAGAAAAATCTTTTGAGGTCACAGAGACACGTCAAAGGTATTGCTCAAGGCAAGGTCATAGTATTCAGACCCCAATGACTGTGAGTGGGGAGAAGTCTGGTGTCAGAAAGTTATACAGCTTTGTAAATGACTGTACTTTTATTTAAAAAAATCCCAGTACTTATCAGCTGCTGTATGTGCTGCAGGAAGTGGTGTATTCTTTTCAGTCTAACATAGTGCTCTCTGCTACCACCTCTGTCCAAGTCAGGAACTTTCCAGAGTAGGAGAGGTTTTCTATGGGGATTTGCTGCTGCTTTGGACAGTTCCTGAACAGAGGTGGCAGACTGGAAAGAATACGCCACTTCCTGCAGGACATACAGCAGCTGATAAGTACTGAAAGACTAAAGATTTTTAAATAGAAGTCATTTACAAAGCTGTATAACTTTCTGACACCAATTAAGAAAAAAAAAACATTTATTCTCTCCAGAGACTTCCATACACATTAAAAGACATTAAACCCTGCTGTTTTTGGCAGGCATAGCCATGATGTGTACGGGGGTCTTCCTACGCTCTTCCAGCAGATGATGTAGGGGGTGAAGGATCAGACACGTTCAGTTTCATCTGCTTGCCATGTGCATGGGCCCTTACATACACTTGGTATTATTTTTTATAGGAATATTAATGTAAATTACTTAATGTTTAACTAATGTGCCTGACCCTTGTTTCCGGTCCTCACAACGTATATAAAAAATACAGAGGACAATCAACAGACGTACATGTCACAGCATTGTCCCAGTCATTGTGACTTCTTGAAAAGACAGGCAGGAACGGCAAAAGAGCTTCCTTTATTGAGAATTAATACATAAAGTACCTGAGAGCGATTGAGATTTGCAGACAAAAGCGTGGTTGTCTGCCAGGAGGGAGCGCCGCTCTTAGGAGACACGCCAGCGTCCCGCCCTGACTCCATGGCAGCATTCCTACATAGGTTAAAACAACCAAATCTTTTATCTAAATTATACCTTATGCTAATGTGCTGGGGGACATCTACTGAAGTACGAGCGGCAGCCATGTCAGGAGGCCACGGCTGTAGGTTTCATGTATAAATGGAAATTAAGGTTTAATATGGCGAAAGGTGGACGAGTAATGGATTATAAAACTAAAGGTGCCGTATATCTGGATTGTCTTGTTTCATTATAGAAAGATATTCACACTCAGCTTTAGCTCTTGCAGATAGCAGAATACGCCGGCCCATAGAATGGTGTCTATGGAGCCGGCGAAAAGGTGCGCGCGGACAGCCGACGGAATATCCGCGAGAATTCTGTAGTGTGAACCCACCCTTACAAAGTTTCCTTAAATCACCTGTACTATTGATTTCTGCAAAAAAAAAAAAAAAAAAATTAAACGACAGTGACACTTTAAGTGAATTTGCTTCTTTGGCCAATTGGGGGAGCTCATACACCTTCAATAGCTGTTGGCTAGTGTTGAGCGAACGCTCGGCATTCAGCTCTCAATGTCTGGAGAAGTTGGATGTTGCCCTAGGGCTGCCAAGAAAACATGGATCCAGTCATAGGATGTATCCATGTTTTCCATGAATCCCTAGGGCAGAATCCAACTTCTTTAGACGCTGGGAGTTAAAGGAGAATTGCGTCGAAAATTTATATTAAAAGTATCGTATTGTCCCCCAAAAGTTATACAAATCTTCAATATACACTTATTACGGGAAATGGTTATAAACATCTTTTTCCCTGCACTTACTACTGCATCAAGGATTCACTTCCTGGATAACACGGTGATGTCACTTCCTGGAAAACATGGTGATGTCACTTCCTGGATAAAATGGTGATGTCACAACCAGACTCCCAGAGATGTGCAGGCTGTGGCTGCTGGAGAGGATGATGGCAGGGGACACAGGGCACTGGAGGGACACTGAGCATCACCCTGCTATCATCCTTCCAAGCAGCCACAGCCCGCACAGCTCTGAGAGTCGGGTCGTGACATCACCATTTTATCCAGGAAGTGAAGCCTTGATGCAGTAGTAAGTGCAGGGAAAAACACTTTATGTGCATGTCCCGTAATAAGTGTATATTTGATTTGTATAACTTTTGGGGGGCAATACAGTACTTAAATAAAAACTTTCACCAGACATCTCCTTTAAATGTCAAGCATTCAGGTTCAGCCATGTGGCCAAACCCGGAAACTTTTCTCAAGTTCGCTCAACACTACTGTTGGCTGAACGTAAACGATTGTTTGGCCTAGCCAAGGATTTATATGATCTGAATGGAGAAGAGGAGGTAATCCACGGAAGGAAAATCACTGTGGTGGGTTATCTAGCAGAGAACAAAAGGATCTGGCAATGTAAAATCCAACATGTCTGTTCCTTCTCTCCCCAACATAGTTGGGAGGCCACCATATACATTAGTCGTCCAGTCCCATTGAGATTGGTGGGTTGAGCTGACTTTTCCCTGATGTGTCTAGCAATGTTTAGCTAGGGACCGCCCTCTATGATATACATGTATACCAGTGGGGTAAATGGGGAGGAGGTGTCACAATAGAATATCCCATTTATTTAGTGAAATCTGTTTTTATTTTCTCACAAAATACCTTAAAAATGTGCGCCTTTAAGATGTGATGGCCCAGTTCCATGGTCTGCTGGCGATTTAACTTCCCTTCTTGTCGAGAAAACATGAACGCCAAGAGGGCATGTCCACTTCTAAATAGGGAGCAGAAATAAACATATCAATACCACAATGAAGGAACAGTATGTTCTGCAGGAAGAAGACTCAACAATCTGCAAGTATGCCATAGTCTCGAGCATTAGACCGGTTTGTTTCGCTATAAAGGGGTATTCCCATCTATAAAAGTATTCTCTAATCTAAAGGATAAGGATAACAGGCCAATTGGGGGGGGGGGGGGGTCCTGACCACTTTACCAATCCCTAAAACAAAAGAAAATTGCCTCTCCTAAATGAATGGGGTGCAGCACATTTACACAGTCAATGCTCTGTTTATCATCTGGGGGGCTTCCAAATATTGTGTAGCATCTGCACAACTAGGGCTCCATTCAGCCTCTATAGAGGTAAAGGACATTGCCAAACCCAGAGTTCAGCAAGGTTTGAAAGAAAATGGGTGGAGTAGTGGCTGCACACATGCACTCATTCAGGGGACAATATTCCTTTGATCTCAGTGGTGGGACCCCCAACGATCAGCCTGTAATGCCCTATCCTTTAGATAGGAGGATAGCTTTTGGAGTTGGGAATACCCCTTTAAGGGCCCTATTACACGGTACGATTATCGTGCAATAAATCGTTAAATCTTTCGAATTTAAACTATAAATCGCTCTGTGTAATTGCAGGCCACAATCAAAAAATTGTTAGTATGTCGTTCATTGTTGATTTAGATCAGAACCTAAAATTATCGTTAATCGTTCGCTGTAATTCCACATTCGTTCGCTCAAGTTCCGCATTTGTTCACTAATCGTTCAGTGTAATTGCACATTGTTCATAGTTTTGCTGGGATCAGTAGGAGTAAACGATCATAGTAACGATTGTAGCTAACGACCATCGTTTTGTGTAATATGGTGAACGATTTCAGGTTAACGATAAACAATCTCGTTAGCGATCGTTTATTGTTAGTCGCCAATCGTTGAAAAATCGCTCTGTGTAATAGGACCCTAAGGCTCATAAACACAAACAAGTAAATTCTCAGTTTATCCTGGTCAGTCATTCTATGTGTTTTTTTTGTGTTTTTTTTTTATTAAATCTCATGAGATTATGCTTTATTAGATCTGTTCCTGGAACAGCTAGGGACAACTAATAAGGCTATAACTCTCACAGGGGTAGTCACTCAGCATTCCAGGTCTAGGACATATAGTCGGACTAGTTATGCCAACCATAAGGTTCTTTTTACACGCACTGATAGAAGCATGATGCAGAAGGTCATGTGACGCTCATCTGTATTCATTTCCATGTTCTGATGATCCGGGACTATGCTCTATTTAGTATAATATTTGCTCATTTGCTCAAGTATCGTCTATTCAAAATGATTCGATATTCGAGAAAATACCGTATGCTGCTCGGGTGCTTCTTAACAAAAAGCTTGTTGAAAGACTATTGCAGCTCAGCCAATCAGCGGCTGAGGCAAGACTGCAGCTGCTGATTGGCTGAGCGGCAATAGTGAAGACAGATAGACAGATAGAAGACTAGAGCGGTAAGTATACTTTCCCACCAACAGACACCACAGTCTGACCCACAGGGGGGTTAACTTAACCCTTTGGGGGGGCCAGGCTAACACTTTCAGATTAACCAGGTACCCTCAGTTCTACTGATGGGGGGCGGGGGGGGGCACCTGGTTAAATACTTGAGTCTCCCATTGTTTTCAATGGTTTTCTAATTAATCACTCTAGTATTTTGGTGCTCACTCATCTCTAGTGCTGACAAATTGCTTTAATAAAAGATGTAATCCACAGCAAGTATTTTACCATTTGCCGTTTCATGGCTGACATGTTCACCCTGGGCAATGGTCGGCAACGATCAATCATTTGGGCAATCATTATCCCATGTAGAAGGGTCTTATGAAGCAGGAGATATATTAATAGCTAGCCGCGTGTCTACAGTTTAAGGGGCCTATTCCACGGAGCGATAATTTGCCCGATTCAGGACGATTATCGCTCCATGGAATAGGGACAACGATCAGCCGATGATCGTGTCACTGGCTGATCGTTTATTTAGGTTAAAACCTAAAATCATCAGGCACCCACCGTGCATCGCTGCATGGAATAGCAAAGTGCGGCAGGCGACCGACGATCTCACAAGCACCATACATTACCTACACATGTTGCAGGGCCTCTCCTGTGCTCCTTCTTCCTCCAGGTTCCGCACGCAGCAGAAGTGCTCAGCCAATCACTGCCAGGACCACTGCGGCCAGTGATTGGCTGAGCGGTCTGTCAGCTCAGACAGGCCGCACCAAAGCTGCTGCTGCTATGCGCGGGACCGCGAGGAAGAGGAGCCCAGGAGAAGACCTGCAGCATGTGTAGGTAATGTATGGTGTTTAAACAGAGGCTGCAAGGGCATCGGTAACAATGTCCGTGCAGGCCTCACTAAACGATTATCGGGCCTTGGAATAGGCCCAGTAAACAAAAAAGATCGGCGCTCGTTTACATTATTGATCGGGCCCTGGTCGGCCTGTGAAATAGGACCCTAAGGGCCACATGTATCATCCGGCGAACGGATGATTTTCGGCGGAAAGTGCCGATTTGCGTATTTTTTTATACGCAAATAGAAGATTTGCGAATAAAATATTCGCAAATCGGCACTTTCCGCCGAGTACGCCAGTGGGCGGAAAGTGGGCGGAACGGAGGGCGCGGACTCAGAGTCCGCGCGATTTACCATCCGTTCCGCCAAAATGTACGACGAAAACCTACTCCAGTCCTCAGCTGGCGTAGGTTTTCGGCAGTGCGCAACGGCGCGCACGGGATTTATGTAGAGGCAGTCCGCCTCTACATAAATCTCCGTAGCGCCGGAGCTGCGGGGGCATTTTTACGTCCGGCGTAAAAAACGCCGGACTTAATAAATGCCTCCCTAAGAGTCTACTAACAACTTCTGTCAGAAGAGTTATAGCGGCCATATTGGCAGTCTCCTAGAAACAAACATGACTAAATTATGGCAAGTTATAGAATTTAACTGTATTTTTTATACAATAAGGAAAAAAGTAATATTTCAGGATATGTATATCTATATGAAAGCCTACAGCAGATGATATTATATATATTATAACAGCTGTCAAGCCCAAAGCACTATCTTCATACATGGCTACGGATAAGCCGTTTTACCTCCCAGGTCTCGCTTTCCGGCATAATCTTCCCTGAAGTATTTCCAGCAAAAGGAAATGAAAACATGGCTCTCGTCATGACATTATGGCTTCTTGTCGGCCGGCGGAGCTCTGCTGAAGCCCCAGTCATAATGGTTTCCTAAATTAGCTCAACAAAGCTGCAATAGGAAACAGCTTGTGAACTACAGCGGAGAGGGGGCCAGCCATCAAATACTATTACAAGAGACCATAAACCTCTGTAACAACCTCACCTCATGGCCACAGAGTCTGTCCTGATGTCTATATTCCTTTACATATGTTCACAGCCAGCCGGTGAAACTTCATAAGCAGAGGGGCTATCAATCTTTGGTAAACTCCAGCGATTTTGTTTTCTTCTTTCAAATCAGCTGGTTTCGGAAAATTATATATTGATTTGTAAATTACTTCTATTTAAAAGTCTCCTGTCCTCCAGTACTTAACAGCAGCTGTATGTCCTGCATGGGCAGGGATCACTGTCTGATACAGGAACTGTTCCAGAGCAGTAGCAAATCCCCATAGAAAACCTCTCCTGCTCTGGACAGTTCCTGTCTCGGACAGAGGTGGCAGCAGAGAGCACTGTGTCAGACTGGGAAGAGCACACCACTTCTTGCAGGACATACAGCAGATTAAAAATACTGGAAGATTTGAGATTTTTAAGTAGAAGTAAATTGCAAATCTACATTTAAAGGGGTTATTGTCTGTGGACAATCCCTATTAGTTAGAAGGGCAATTCTTAATTCAATCAGGTGGCAGAATCTGAGCACAAAATCTAGTCACCTCCATCTTCTGCTGCTAAAGACAGTGATATATAGAACTACCAGAAGTTTCACAGATACTGCATGCATTAGCAGCAAAGATGATGGGATTTTGCTGCCTGGATAAAAAGAGAGGTCCCCTTTAACAATAAGCAGACCACAAAGTGTCCCCCTGCTGGAAGAACACAGCATATGAATATGTGTTTAGTTTCCCTACAGTGCCCCCACAGGGCAAATGAAGTATTACACAGTCCCTGGATGAGGATGAGGATCAAGAGCAATGCAATGAGGATCAGCAATGGGCTGAGAGATGACGGTATATTACATAACAGTGCGGTAGTTTGGGAGAATGACTGTGAGTACTATTCTGGTGCAGGGTGGGAAAGGTTATACTGATCTTAACCTGGGCTGAAAAGAAATTCAAGTAGGCAAAGCGGCTAAGACTTTACTCCTGGCATATCGCTTGTTATTTTCTTCTTCTATTGATATGTATAGAAGTCTTGTCTGGCAAATAAAGTCATACTGGCACCCAGAAAGACCTAACCTGCCAAGTCTGAAGCAACGTGTTCTTACACCGGAAAGTTCTCACACCAATACAGATGTAGAATGTTCTGCTGTCAAGTGGCTCTCGAGGTCTAATGACTGAAAAGATGGTAGCGGCGGATATCTAGGTAAAAATGGCGGCAGTACTGACAAATGCCACAAAACCTACACAACATAGATGTAAGGATCATATAAGAGTATAAACACAAAACCATATTAATGTCATGGTCTACAATTGTCCAATATCTGTGATTGTTAATGGGAAATATGGTTTAGAGAATCTACGGTTAATAGAATCTATTAAAGGGGTTATCCAGGGCTACAAAAACATAGCCACTTTTTCCCCTCTCTTGTCTCCAGATCCATTTCCATGGAGCTTAATTGCAAACCACACCTAATTTGTAGACGAGAGAGGGGGAAAAGTGGCCATGTTTTTGTGGTGCTAGATAACCCCTTTAATCTATGGTTAATAAAAGGGGATCACTTTTTTATCAACTCTTGGGCCTTATTCACACATTCCGTAAATTTGTCCGTAATTGTGGATCTGCAATTAGGGACAAATTCAGGGCCCATTGATTTTTATTGGACTATTCACACTGTCCAAAGTTTAACCAATCCGCAATTGGTGCTGCACGTCCTAGTGTCGGACGTAACTGCGGTACAGATTAGCCAATAGAACTCTATGGGATTCCCATTTTTTGCGGACATTACGGATGTAGCACCTGTAACATCAGCGAAAAATACGAATCATCTTAATTTAAATCCCACCTTCCTGTATTTAATACGGATTGTGGATGCGCTACCGACAAATTTATTGCGGATTGTGGACATCATATACGGTCCAGAAAAGTTACTGAATGTATGAATGAAGCTTTACTCTGGAGGACCGGAATGCGCAATTCTTCATTGCTCCTGTGGTGATACTGTAGGAAAACTAAATACATGCTTGCAGATTTCTCAACATATGACCCACAGCATTGACCTATTATGGTTCAGGGTGGAAGAGGACCACATTGGAGGACCAGAATGTGTAATGCTCCATTTCTCCTGTGGAAGTGCTGTAGGAAAACTAAACATGAGCTTGCAGATTTCTCTGCATATGATAACCAAATGCTGGGGGACTCTTCCAATAAAAAGCAACTGTCCGAAAAAGTAAAACTTTTATTTCCCCACTTCAGTCCTTACCGTGGTTCACACAGGAACTGTGTGCTCTCTCCATCAGCCCTCCATATCAGCCACTCTCTAAAGGACGAGTGACAAAACATACGAGTCTTGTCCCTTCTCTTGATTAAAAAGCAGGATAGGAGCTCCATGCGCTGTTGGAAGTCTTTCCAGTTATGTTCGGCATAAACACTGCCGGCGTTGATGGCCTGGAATATCTGCTCGTCCGTCATGGGGTGCAGCGAGGCCAGAGACAGGTTCAGGATCGGAAGTGCTTTCTCAAAGGCTGAATTGGTCATGAACTTCATGTTGCACTGGAGCAAATAAAGCTCGGAGACAGATACCGGCACCACCTTATAGCTCGAGCTCTTGATCACCAAGTGGCCCCTTTCGAATAGATCCAGGGTGAGCTTCAAGTAAAGGTAAGACCCCTGGCTCCGCATCACCAAGTGGTCGCACAGTTTGCTGAAGCTGCTGGCATCTGTTTTCCCATTTAAAGAGATATTGTTTGCAATTTCCTGGCTAGTGCTGTGTCTGTATTGTATATAGGCCGCCAGGTCGCTGTAAATGTCTTTGTTCTCCGGGAAATCATCTAAGGAAATCTTGCACAAGGGCAGTGAACTTGTTATTTCCTAGAATTAAAAAAGCACACATTTGTTAAACGACTTATTACAGCGGCAGACAGATCGCACCCTAGAACTCGCGGCGCACTATATATCCCAGCAAGCCTTGTATGAATAGATCGTCAACAGCTGCAGGTTGCATAAAAGTTGGCTTATAGGAATGGCAGATGGCTGGCTGCTTTTACCGCATGAAAAATTAATCTGTTGGACATCAGACATGTGACAAACCCGCCTCGCTGTGCCTGCTGTCTGCTCCAAGACTGCGCAAGCCGTTTTCCATTCCCCTCAAAGTGCATTTAGTAAATTGCCTGGCAGCCAAACACGAGGAGTAATGTAATCGGCAGGATCAACAATGACTTAGAGGTATTCTGGCAACTGAAGTGGGATTACCAGAAAGACTATAATATCTGCGGCTCAGAGAAGAACTGACACAATATTACGGAGATCTTTCTGCTGAGAAAATGATTTTGCAGGAATTACCCAGAGGTGATGTCTGCATCTGGATGTAAGGTCTTCACTTTAATTTTAATTTATTTTTTTTTTTAAATCTTTGATCCATTGGTTTTGAAAAATCAGATTAAGCAGCAAAAAAAGTTATGTTCATATTCAGATTACTACGGTGCAATGTTGGTAATCCAATATCAAAATTATACCAGTACATCTTTAAGGCGGCATATGGTCGACCACAAGTCATGGTAAATTCAAAGCGTTACCATGACTCACATGCCAGGGAAAAAGTAACGGGTGACCCATGAGAACTGGAAGAATTCCGATCAAACTGCTATAATGCTGGGATTTTACTGTAACTCTTGGGCAGAAGTGGAATTAAAATTAGACCCCATGCACACTAAGGAGCCATTTACATGAAAGCAGTACGGCCTGTGAAGGCTGCTGTATATGCTCTGCTGGGTACTCTGTGTAGGGAGCTTTACACTCCACAAAGCAACTCATACAGTTTTTTATTCTGTCAAAAATCAAGATTGGTACAAAACTTGGTTAATTCAGCCACATAACTGCAGGGCAGACTTTAATATAAGGTACATGGGCACTAAAGATCAGCAAACCTTGAGCAGAGCAGAGTTTAGGTTTGGAAAAACAGAGCGTGCTCAAGTTCGTTCATATCTATTATTAGGTACCTTAAAGAAATACTGTACCCATCCCTTACTTAATTTCATTGGTGGACAGTGTCAACTAGGTGGGGCTTTACAGCAGTGGGCCTGCTTTCCTATATGATGCAAACAACCTCCAACTCCAGACTACAGTTTTTTTTTTTTTTGTTTTTTTTATACATTTTCTACACATATTATTATTTTTATTTATATACATATTCGTTTTATATACTCTTCTTATATATTATTGTATTTTAATGCAATGTAGTATATAGCCATATGCCTTTCTTTATTGGTGTTACAGGTGTCTGTGTTGATTGAAGTGGGAGGGTCTGAGTCCTCCTCCCCTTTTAATGTCATCTTGGTTTGTGATATATAGTGCTGTTCTGTTTTATCAGTATCATGACTCTTGAGAAAGGAACCGGTGCGGTTCCGAAACGCGTTGAGTCTCCACAATAAAATATATATTTTTATTACTCACTGTGCCTCGATCTCAAGTTGGACCTGCGCCCCATAATCCGTGTAGTCTGGAGTTGGAGGTTGTTTGCATCATTGTTTCCTGTTGGATATCGGGAGTGGCTGCGGTCCTTGATATATACGCTGCAGAGTGTTGTGCCTCCCTTTGCACAACCACATCAGGTGAGGGTTGCCGTGCACCCCTATCCCTTTTTCACCTTGCCCTTCTGATCCTCGCCATGGAGCGCTGTCGCCCTTTGTTTTTTCTGCTTTCCTATATGGACAGTGTCACCTAGGCGGGGCTTTACAACAATTAGGCCTCCTCTCCTATTTGTCTAGTGCCAGCTAGACAGGGCTTCACAGCAGTTGGGCCTCCTCTCCTATATGCACAGTGTCAGCTAGGTGGGGCTTCATGGCAGTTGGGCCTCCTCTCCTATATGAACACAGTGTCACCTAGGCGGGGCTTTACAGCAGTTGGGCCTCCTCTCCTATATGCACAGTGTCAGCTAGGTGGGGCTTCATGGCAGTTGGGCCTCCTCTCCTATATGGACAGTGTCACCTAGGCGGGGCTTCATAGCAGTTGGACCCCCACTCCCATAGGGGTAAGGGGGCCCAACTGCCGTGAAGCCCCGTCTAGGTGATACTGTTCATGGATAAAAAAAGACGATACAGGCAGGTATTATTCAGGTATATCTTGTACATGCAGCATCTAAGCTTGTAGATGGTGGTGGTGGTGGGGAGAGGGATGTATTATTGATGTACGTCGGCAGTAGCAGAAGATCGATTCGTACATGGTTCGCATAAAGTATATGAGGTTGTTCGTGGTACACCACCTTACTGTGTAAGGGTATGCTCTGCTGCGTCATGTCAATTTATTGTTTGACATTAGTGTATTAAGTTAATTATGTTACGCAGTTGTCCTTGTTGTGAGGAAGTTAGTGCGTTTTGTATTTTTAGTTGTTAATGTAAAAATCTAAATAATAAAAAGTTTTAAAAAAGAAAAAACAAAAGCTTGTAGATGGTGCTAAGAACTGCACAGAGTAAGAGAGGTGAAACTATAACTTTAAGTTAAAAGGACATTCCTATCTCATAAGATCAAGGTGCTGCTGTCCAGGGAAAGATTTTGAAGGAGCAATGAAGGAGAGCTCCGCCGCGGAATTGCGCAGTGTTTGCTCAGTGTGAACCGGTCCTAAAAGTACTTTACAATTGCACTCACTAAACAGCTGACAGAAGTGATCTATACACAACTCTCTCGATGAGCCCCATCTAGCAGTATGAAGTGGGAGACAAATCAGGAGACACTATAAATTAAGTTTCCTGCCACCTATGACTGCCCCATTGAGTTCAATGAGAGGCAAATGGATAGTCTCAGAAACAGACTGCCTTAATACTACACATACAATGAAATGTTTTATTATACCCTAATTCCTATGAATGAGCGATCCAACACGTGAGTATCATTGGAGAATGCCTTACACTTGCTGCTAGATTAATATAACTTTGATCTGATGCCTTTTCACTTTTCTGGTTTAGCAAGACAAACGTATATATCTAGATCGGCGAGCGCGGGCATGTTATGGTTTGTGGGTGGTGCCCTATAAACAAATAACCTCCCAGTGACCTCGTTCACATGGAATATGGGTATTAGTAGGACAATAGACAGGTTAAGCCACAGATGCAAGACTGGGCAAAGTCTTACAGGCCAATAATAACTTACAGACTTATAATACACAGAGAAGTAGTAGAGCTCAGTTTGTCATTGGACATAACTCAGCTGGATATAATAAACTATTGCGTCTATCATGGTCTATCACTACAACGACAACCCTGGTCACCCCCCACCATCAATCAACTTGTTATCTTCCATTCTTTGGATAGGGGATAATTTCATGAAATAGGAATACCACTATAAAGAATTAAATAGCAAATTCAGTTCCACTACTTCTATGACTTGGGAGAATCCCCAAGTACTCTCGGCATCGTCCAAACCAGAGTGTGTGGCATTTGATTACCGGTGGTTAAAGAAGTTCAATGCTGCCCTAAGGCTGCTTGGAAAACATGGATGTAGCCATAGGTCACAGGCTGTATCCATGTTTTCCAGGACTCCCTAGGGCGGCATCCAACTTCTTCAGCCACCGGTAATCAAATGCTGCTTGTTTGAGATCTTCCAAACCTGATGGTGCTTGAGGTTCACTCATCTCTACTGCCAACATCCAATACAAAGCCAAAACTGCTAAAAAAAAAAAAACTAAGCTAGATTTACCTGAAAATTAGAGCGTACTGTCATAATCAGCTTTATCCAGGATGGAAATGATGGAATTATTTTGCTAATAAAAGAAGCAATGGTGTCGCCGTAATCCGGCTTGTGGAATTCTGCTTCATTTAAACCATCAACCAGGATAATGAATTCTTCTTCTGGGATCTTTCGTTCTGTGTAATAAAGAGAGTACGATGAAAGACTTCATCCTGTCTGTGGACAGAGGTATTCCCCAATGCAAAATCTACAGAAGGACCCCCTCCTACATGTGCCATTTATGATATTGGTGCTTTCTTGAAGGGTTTTTCCCCCACCACGGTCACCTCTCCTTCATTCACAGGATAGGGGAAAGTGTCTAATCACAGGGGGGGCGACAACTAGGATTGGAGCAGTCACTTCCTTCCAACGGGACCTGCAGGAATTCTGGTATTGAGATTGCATTTGGGATCTTTGTGGCCAGAACCCCATGATCAGGTCAATGATCAGATAGGTGTAGATAAAAAAAAAAAGATAGAAAGCCCCTTTAAGGTGCCCATACACATAAGATTAACATTGGCTGGATCAATGGTTTTGGCACAACTGGCAAGCCATCTAATGTGTGAGAGGGTGTTCTGACACTCTGATGTTGGGTAAGGAAGTATTTTAACACAACTGATCTTTTTGGCCACAGGTATATTCAAATGCCAAATGATCACACTCGGGAATACTAGAGCATTTAGCCAATGGCTTCCTAAGGAGTATGGTCATATTTATGCGTCAGCTATGCCTTTGCTTGCCCTCAGGAACAAGAGTGAGACTGCTACCGCTTTACCTTTGTAGCTAAAAGCCTTCCGTGTGATTGGTTGATTTGACATTTATGAGCTGGAAAATCTAAGCCTGTGCTTTACAGCTGATATATAGTCTTTTGAAGGTATCCTAACATGATGGAGGAGTTTCCAGTTTGCTCAACCACCTACCTCGACGAAGATTAGTCATTGGCTCCAGGACGCCTCTTCTAAAAGCCGTCAAAGGATCCTGTACACAAGACCTCAGGCTAAGCATGCTCTGCAGATGAGGTTCCCGGATAAGAAGGTCTCTGTAAGCGGTCAACTGGTGTGAGCGGCACAACAGAGCCGCCACACTGTGCACAAACTCCGGCACCAGGCAGGTGTATGTGTTATCCGCCTGACAGTAATGATATGCAACAACCTGTGGACGTGACGGAGAGTGATGGGTTAATGGGATGTTATAATAAGCATCGATATATATATAATGGTTTCTACTAATCAAGTGGAGAACTGTATGAAACGAGAAAGGGACAGATACCTTTGAAGCCAGATGCTTAAGTGACTCATCCATCATCTTCTGGTGCTCGGGACTTCCATGGGCGCCCAAAGTTTTCATAGTGTTTGCACCACACATACTGAGGCTCAGCGGAGATGTCTGAGACAAGGGAATCTCCGGGGCATGGTCAGTACCTATCCCAAGAAAGTGGAAGAAGAAATATAAGCTCTCAGCCAAGAAAAAAAGGGGGCAAAATGCTGGGTTTAACCATTACGTAAAGATCACATCTTGGACGACCCTTATCCAACAACAAGTGAAATCACTAACTGGCAAAAAGAAAGAACCCTGCAAGATATGCAAGACTGGCAGCTAATAAATCAACATACTTAGAAAGGAAAACATACATTCTTACGGATCTGGCAGGAAGGGCTTAGGCTATTAAATAATGTAAAATAAATGGCCTGAAGGTTGAGCAAACGGCGGTGCCAAAGAAGCCGTCCCGAAATGGAGAAAATCTAACTTGTTTTTTTGGCAAGGGGATGCCGTTTCCATGGAGGGATTTTTGTGTGTTTACGGTATGAGATTTTCCTGGCAGAAGCAGGTGTCTTAGCACCAAGTCGGGTACCTCAAGATTAACCACGGACAGCAGCTCTGGTCAAGATGAGGAGTGCAACGGCCTGTCTGTATATGAGGGATGGAGAGGTCTGTCAGGTCCCATTCATGTTTTTGGAGGACATTGATGGTATGTATGCGGAGGGATGGGATCAGCACATTTGCTTGTAATGTGGTATATGTGGATGAGGTAGGTTGTATTAGGTTAGATTTCTGGCAATTACATAGTTTGGTTGTATAGTTTTCTTATATCGTCAAAATCAGATTATCACGTTGCGGCAGCAGCCCTTAAAAAGTTGATAAAGGATACTGATGAAATGTATCCTTCCTACGACATGCTGTTTTTGGTGATGGAATAAAGCTTCACGATGCAACTTACAAGTGAGTGCAGAGACTCTTTTTTTCTTATTATATTGCCAGGATGCCAGAGAAAAGTACTCTGACATATACCGCAGCCTGCCATATGACTCTACTACACTGATCATAGTCTACTAGTGACTAAGTCTACTTTATAAATACATACTTTTTTTTTTGTCGAAACTAAAAGAATCATGGACCACACTTTTTAGTTCCACAAAAAATATTATATTAGTCTACGTTGACCAAACATACTAAAAATGAGTAGAAATCTCAGAATTCATATCACAAGCAGTAATGGCCGTGTCTAGACAAAGTAGTTCCGCTTTGTAAGTGCTCCAACATCCCAAAAGAATTGCTCAGATACCCAGGAAAAGCCATAGCAAAGAGAAACTACTTTTTCTTAACAAAACAAATAATCTACTGTCTGAGAATGTAGCGATTTGTACGGTAAATTCACTTATCTCTATAGACTACATCCAGTCTTGTAAACTGGGAGTACCAAGGGTACATCACTATATACGTCGGAGCACCATATATACCAACACCGTACCCCATAAAGTGATGTGAATGGGGCACAACTGGGTAAAGTCAACATACAACAGCAAGGAAGCCCACTGTTTTAACCATAAGATCTAAAAGAGTAAAACAAAATTATACTGTATATTTAAGGCAATTGGCAAGGAGTCTGGCCTTTCTCTTGATGATGGAAACCAAAAAAAGTGTACAACCCCATAAGGGTTACATATAATTTAATGATTGTATAACTAGTCTATATTGCACATTACAAACCTTTCGGAGATGAACAAGGGCTATTTGAGGCTATTTGCCTCATTCGCGTTCCATGACAGCTGAGCGCCACCAACTTAGAAATTATTGCCGTCTTTCCAAATCCGACACTGCCAGCGATCACTACTCCCCGGTTCTCCGGCAGCTCTGAACAACTCAGCTTTTCCTCTATCTCCTGAAAGAGCCAGCCCCTTCCAATAAACACTGAGTCTGTTGTTATACTTGGCACCTCGAACAACAGCGGTTTCAGCAGAATGTCCTGTGGCTTGTAGGGGACAAAGCGAGCTGCAAAAAAGGGATAAAAATAATCTTAGGGAAGGAAATGGTAACCCTTCACCGGCAACACCAAGGGCCCGAATGAGCAAAGGGTGAATGTAGTGTGGAGCAGTCAAGGGTTAAATGAAAATCAGGCAATATGATCAAACTCCAGCAAATGACACAATGTTTAAAAAGCGGAGCACACGGGCACCGGCACATAGTGCCAATTTATACTGAGACTGCCAAGAGCAGTCAAGTGCGAGAAAGGCATGACGTGTGAAAACTAACCCAGTTTCATTTGCCAAGTTGAGTTGCTTTCCTAACAAGCTTTCCTTAGAGGAACACCTCTAAGTGGAAGGGATAAAACTAAACTCAAGGCTGCTATGTATATTTGCCACCAACCTTCAATGGAACATTGCATCGAGGGGTCTTACATTTAGCAATGGCTACTTTAGGATATGCCAATACATAATAATAAATATGTATTAGAGATTAGCAAATTTACAGTACAAATGCCTTGAAACGCTGTATTAGCTCGGCAATCTGCTTATCAGTCGGCTGCTTTCGATGTCCATGCCGCTCCACATGGAAAAGCTTGATCCAGTCCTGGGACACTTCTGCCATGACTGGATCTAGCTTTTCCAGACACATGGGGTGGAGCAGCACGGAGCGGCACAGAGATCAAAGGCAGACGGCTGATTGCTGAGCTAACACAGCGTTTCAATACATTTGTAATGTAAATTTGCTAATTTCTAATATATACACACACACACACGGTATGTGTGCATTAATAGTGATCACCACCAATAAAACCAACCTTTGATTTCCTGCTGTATGCGGGTCCCTGCTGTATTATGCCAGGGCGTTCGGATCGATGTTCTCAGTGGCGCATTTCTCTGAACGTCCAAATAACTCAAGTCTTCCAATTTTGTGGAACTTGTAGCTGGTAAAATAATTTAAAAACATTTTTTGTTTCACTATTATATACATAAAACTGTCAGTCAAATTTTAAAGGAGAATTCCCCTCTTGTAAAGTAATGCCATAGGGCATGGAGGTCTGATCTCTGGGACCTCCATGAAAATGACTTCAGCTCCCTCACTATGGTGCGTGCCCACCCAGCTGTTTGGGGAACTCAGCTCTATTCCAAGTAGATGGGGCCTGCTGCAGCTCCCTGCACCTCTGGGTGGCCAGGAAAAAGAGGAATTAGTGCGGCCCCATCTTCCTCAGGATTGGTAAGGTCCCAGAGGTCAAACCCCCATGATTTACAAAGTGGGGGTATATCCTAGCAATATGCCATCCATTTTTGCAATGGGAATACCCCTTTAAAAGGGTTACCCCAATATTAAACTAGCTGATCGGTGGGGACCTGACCACTGGGACTGCAATCAATCACAGAGAAGTCAATTGTAAGCCTGCACAGCTGACACATCGTTCACGCCCTATGGGGCTTCTAAACATTGTCAAGTACAATGCCCAGCAACGTTCAAAAGCCTCATAGAGAATGAATGGTGCAGTGCCGAAGCATACATATTGCCGCTCCATTTATTTGGTTGCCGTGTCGCCTTTCCTTTGATCAGGAAAAATCCCAGCAGTCAGACCCCAACTGGTAAGCTAGTTATCTCCTAGGCTGTTGAGAAAGGGCATAACTTTTAATCCCGAGATAACCCCTTTAAGGCTCTGTCCGCACATTGTATTTGCGTCATGATTCCACCACAAAACCTCAACACAATATAAAAAACTTAGACAATTTATAAACAATATACTACAAAATAAACCAATACCAAAACCTAAAAGATTCATACAACTACTACATAGCACTCATTAATGCATAGTAATGAAACAACATCAAAATATTTAAAGGGGAAGTCCCACCAACTGCAAGCAGGAGGGGGTGGGTGTGAAAAAGCAAGTTAACTTACCTGCCCCCTGTGCCTCCTAGCGCCGTCGTCGGAGTCCTGATCAACACCCCCGGACGTCATCTTCTGCAGGAAACCAGGTACGTCCCGTACCCGGCTCCTGCAGCAGCAATGTCATGGCACGGCTGAGCGATTGCCAGCTTAGCCTGTCAGCATAGTCCAGTCACTGATTGGCTGAGCGGGCAATCACTTACCCGGGGTCATGATGTTGCAGCTGGCAGAGCTGCATGTCCGTGGCTGCGGCTAACGTGACCTGGGGGCGGCTCTATGAGACACAGGGGATGGGTGAATAAACTTGCTTGTTATTTTCACCCCCATCTGCCTGCAGATTTCACAGCTGATGGGACTTCTCCTTTAAGGGTTATGTTCCCACAATGTACTTTTTTGATAAGAACGGCCATTATTTTCAATAAAAACAATTGCAGTTCTTTTCATAATGCAGTGATTTGCATTGAAGTCAGTGCAAACAACGGCCGTTGTTGCACACATTGTATTGAACGGACGTTGTTTGCTACAGACATCGAAATAATGTTCATGACAATTTATTTCCGCCCATTCTCCCTAGACTTCAATGCAATTTTCATTTAAAACATCGGCCGTTGTTTTGAGTGCCAAATAAGGGCTGCCGTTTATATGTTGTGTGAACATAGCCTAATAGAGATTTCTTATTATAGTAATATATGTAAAAAAAATAAGTTATACTGTATAATTGTGAACCAAAACAGGAATCCACTCAGAGGATCTGGAAGAAGTGAATAATATTTCTCTATTTTATTATAGTGAACTCCAACCAAGCTGTGATTTTGGTTTTGGGTGGAGAGAACGGAAACATATTTAAAGCCACTTTAGCCCATCTTAATCCAGAGACCAGCATGTCCTGCAATTCTATTCCCCGCTACTTTTCCTTCTGGCCACCCTCCTTACTGTGAGGGTGGGTGGTCTGCACGGGCGAGATAAACCCATTATCTTTCATCACTTCTCCACTGTTCTCATGGCTGACATGTCATAAGTGGTGTTATTTCTATCCTCCGCCCGCAGAAAGTCCACTGTTTATTATTGTATTAGCTAGGTGGCATTACGTCTGTTTGAGCTGCGCACAATCCACAGATATTTATCAAGTTGACATCGACCTCAACTACCCTGTGATCTTGGTCGCCGTTCACAGAGGCAAACATATGTCCATAAAAGTAGGTTTCATGTGTTCTGTTTATGTAACGGGACGAATGTTTTGATGTGTGCCCGATTCAGCAGAACATACGCCCCTGCCGGGACTCCATTGATATTTCAGCCTGATTATACAGGGAATGTAAACGTTGCCTCTCTAGTTCTTCTTCAGTGAAAGGCATATCAAACAAGACTGGCACCAGAGGTATCCGATTGGTACAACATCTTAAGAACCCTTTGATCCTCATCAGACATGTCAAATAGATATATAACATGTACTTTTTGACATAAAATTGTAAGGTACATGTGAAGGAGGTCAAAGGTTAGCCAATTGTCATCTGTTTGTTTGAAAAATCCAATTCTATTTATATAAAAAAAAATAAGGAATTCTATTGGGAGAAAAAATAAAAATAAACAGTCATGAACTTGCAATTCCAGATGGAAACTCACTGTCCACCCCTAACCTGGTTTTTAGAATAACTAAGGCCTTATTCACACATCCTGCAAAGTTGTCTGTAAAAAAAATCACTTATAAAAGGGTTTGCTACTTTGTAGTGAAATTGCTCAGTGTACAGTATTAGTAAGTGTACTCACTGTATGTACTCACAGCACCTCCCTCTGTACCTCATAGACCTAAAATCACCCTCCCCTCCTCAAGGCTGTGCTGTCCTGCTCTGTGGTGATTCTGTCTATGAGATGGCCGACATGGAGGAGCATGTGACCCTGCCCTGCCCCGCCCCCTAGTGTCCACCATAGGTATATACAGGCTCAGTGATGGACTCTGGGGGGCAGGGCATGGTCACATGCTCCTCCATGTCAGCCATTTCATGGACAGAAACCCCACAGAGCAGGGCAGCCCAGCCTGGAGGAGGGGAGTCTGATTTTAGCTCTATGAGGTACATAAGAAGCAGCTGTCAGTATATACAGTGACTACACTTACTAATACTGTGCACTGAGCAATTTAACTATAAAGTGGACAACCCCTTTAACCCCAAAAAATATCTGAACATGTGAAAGAGGCCTAACCCCACAATGAAGCAGAAAATAATATAATTTAGGCCCCTTTCACACGTTCTCACGATTTTCGGGGCTGCAAAACCTCCCGCTATTTTTTCACTGTGATCAGTGGAAAATTTTACGACGGTCACGGATGCGACATCCATAAAGAATATGGATACCATAGACTTCTATTGGTAATCCGTACCGCAATCACAATCTGCACAAGGACATGTCCAATTTTTTTACGAAACAGATTGCAGATCCTTGAAAAAGCGGAATATGCAAGTAGCACGATAGCAATCAATGGCCAATAAATTGATCTGGATCCACAATTACGGACAACTTTGTGGGCCGTGTGAATAAGGTCTAGTTTGTTAACTTTTCTAGGCCAGACTCAGTTATTGGTGCCGTGTGAAGTCAAAGCTTGATTGGCTTTGTTTTGTTCTCTCTTGTTTATCAAGTTGTCATGGTAACCACTAACTTTTTTTGTGCTACAGAACTTGTCAAGACAAACAATGATCCTATTGGGCTATGGAAGTTGTTTTCAGAACTGTTCTCTTGGTAAGTTTATTCCACGGTCTAGGTGACTGCTAGACCCATATTAGGCCGATTATCACTCTGTTTAATAGAGACAACGATCATCGGTTGATCGTTTCTCTAGGTCCAGATCTAAAATCATTGGGAGTGCATTGTTACATGTAATAAGGATGCACGGCTGACGGCGGCAGATAGTAGTTTAAAATAATAAAGCATTCACTTATCTTACCACGTTCCCTGGTGTCCTCAGGCCTTCCTCAGTGTTCTCAGGGGCCTTCCCGGAAAAGGAGGCAGAGCTGCAGAGACCAGGGAAGGTCAGAGGACACCAGGGACATGGTAAGGTAAATAAATACTTTATTATTTTACACATAAGGCAAGGGCTACACGGACATTGCTAATGATGTTCGTGCAGCCCTTCCTTACTGCCCGATAGTCAGCCGTGTAACTGCTCAGCTCGTTTACACTTTATGATCAGGCCGTGTAATAGAACCCTAAGCGTATTAAAACTTCTTCAAGTCATGTTCTACTATGTCCAATGGATGTCTGACACCCTAAATTATCACAAGGAGATGCAGAAGATAGTTCCTAAGAAGAACACTTTGCTCTTTCCTCAAGCAACAGAATTATACCAGCTGCAAATAGTTCCAAGATTGAAAAGGTGACAACCACTTGACTTCAAGGTTGCTGACCCAAGCAGCTTTAAGACAAGGTGTCAACTAGCCACAGTTAACTTTTTTAGTACCTATAGACTTCCAGTAGAAGAATATCTGAAATCTGGCAAGTCCACGCAAGAGTTGGAGGAATTTAAACGCTTTCAATTTTAGCTGGATTACAGATTACCACACATTGACATTATATGGTCAGTCAACCAGATGACTAAATATTGACCAGTGAACCATATGGTCAAACAAAGAAAGCAAATCTGTGCCCTGCAGATACGGTCAGTCTAGGGTATCACCTAACAAATGGAATTCATGCTTTGTGGTCAGCAAGTGTCACGTTACAACAGA
Organism: Dendropsophus ebraccatus; assembly: GCF_027789765.1. NCBI lineage: Eukaryota > Metazoa > Chordata > Amphibia > Anura > Hylidae > Dendropsophus > Dendropsophus ebraccatus. Next base: position 25,192,161 of record NC_091462.1, on the reverse strand, counting down.
AACGACCAAAACAATGCACGACTCGAGCCCATCAACCCAACCTTGGTGAACTGCCAGGTCTGAGACCAAGAAAATGCAAACTTTGATAAGACTAATATAAAAGGCAGGAGCAGAATTGATTTTAGAAGCATTGACCATCACCAGTGAGACAATGATCCATACCTCCCAGCACACCAGAATACAATGAGGTTAGTCATGGTCTATGCTGGGTGGACTAAAGGCAACAATGATCAAATTATAACTCTTATCGAGGGAATTCAGAACATCCATGTATTGTCATTCCTAGGAAGGCATGCAGAAAAAGTTCAGCTTCAATCTATAAAACTTCTCTTTGCCACCTGGAACACTTAAAAAAATGCTTAAAACTCACATTTTTTTGCATGTGTGAATGTGTGAAGGAGGCCTAAATGTGCTAAAAGAGAAGTTACCAAGGATTAGTCAGAAGACGGCGGAGCGAGACGACGGCTGCAAACACATGTTCTTTGACATTAAACTTTCCCAGGACTTGTATATCTTAAGGGCAGAATTAAATAAAATGGATGTCGCCTTAAACCATCTTATCACATCCATCTGCAGGAAAGAATGCCTGAGCTCAGCTATGGGAATCAGCGTTGTAGCATACATGACATTCTTATACGCTCTGAAATGGACAGGTGTCTGCAGACAATTAGAGGGAAGTGTGCTTATAGCATTAAAACACTGAAAACACCTTGTACAGCAAAAAAAGATAAAGATGCATAGCTCTATATATAGCAGCTATTAACATAATTCAGAAAAACCCCTAAGGGACCTGGCTGGTGCTTCACTGGATAATATTCGGCAATAAAGGAGGTTTTTATTTTTTAATAAATATACAAATATAACAAAGTCTTTAAACCCAACAGACTACCTCGCAGTGCTACCCGAACCCCCCCCCCCCCCACACACACACACACACACCTTAAAGGGGTTGTCCAATAATTAAACCTCTTTTCAACAGTCTAATCAATAAACATATATTGGTAAAGAGAGTTATTTTATTGCCTGTGGTTGTTCAGGATTTACTTCTGCTTCTGATGCAAACTGTCTGCTCTGTTATCTTCAATGCCCCACTTCCTATTTGCATCCTGAAAACTACTTCCTGTTCCTGCTGTACACTTTAGCTGGAAATTCAGTCAACATCTCTTTCCTACTATACTTTCTGGAATATTACCCTGCCCACTACACCCACATAAGCCTACCACATTGTAGGAGGGAGACAGAGTTGGTTGCATGCCCAGCTAAAGTGTCGAGAAGAAACAGGAAGTCCATTACAGGATGTACACACAAAATTGTAATAAAATAACTAAAATATAAAATAATAAATAAAATTATATATTTCCAATATATGTTTCTTCGCTAGACAGTTAAAAATAGGTTTCATTATCATAAATCCCTTTAAGTAAACCTTCCCCAATAGTGGGGGTTTTAGTTATAAATTTTAATTATAGAAAACTTAGAACCCCTGTATAGAGAAATACATGATAAAGTACAAAAAACATATACAGCGGTACCTTGGTTTAAGAGTAACTTGGTTTAAGAGCGTTTTGGTTTAAGAGCTTCCTGTACTGGGTGGGAGCGCGAGTGGGGGAGGGACATGGTCTGCATAGCGGGGTCTACAGCACTGGACGCTGACCCAGGAAGTCTCCCTCACCTTCCAAATCATAGCAGATCCACTTCAGGCTGGGGCTTGCATCAGAGGACAGGACTGTGGAGGTAATCTCTCCATAGCTGTAACCCCTTTCTCCCCTGACAGAGAGTGCTGCATGTATGTGCCCACATCTGCCCTGCTCATTCCTTCCTGCTCCCTGCAGTATCTGTCAGTCCTTGTGTTTCCCATCCTCTCCATTACTGTATAGTAACTTATAATATCACATATTCTGCTGTTTCTGAGTGTTTGTTTCATCTGTTTTACATGTTATTCAGAATAATAAATCATTATTTTTGGGGGTGTGGAACCAATTGTCTGCATTTCTATGATTTCTTATGGGAACATTTGCTTTGGTTTAAGAGTGGATTTGGATTACAAGCACGGTCCCGGAACGGATTATGCTCGTAATCCAAGGCACCACTGTAGATGCTACAAGAGTAAGCCTAATGTATACTGCTTATACACAGAGCAAACAAATAAGCTAGTGTAAAGTACAATATATCAGGGCACTAATGCAATTGGTGGCATGCTTATGCCCCACAATTATGCTCTCTGTGCTCGATTACTTAAGGCTGTAATTATGTCACTAAAGCCTGTCCCGGTCCCTTTTCGCTCCTATGGAACGGGGGAATTTGGTGGGCGATCCCAAAAAAATCTATTGAGTTTCCTTTTAAATTTTATCTAAAAAATAATCGTTTTGTTTACAAATCGTCCATTTTCATTAGTGTTAATCTGATGTGTATGGGCACCTTGACACAGGAAGCGCTTATCAGGCCTCACAGCTAAATCTGTGAACATACGAATCAACAGCCCAGAGGAAGCCGCCACATCCTATCTCCGCCATTCCACAACCTGAACACCTCAATCATCGTTCCCCCCTTTCACAAGCCGCCCCACCGCTCAGTACCGGAGTGACAAGATTTGCTGTTTAATATGTCAGCAAGTTAGGCAGAGAAAACAAACAGAGGCTGACACACACCTACTCAGTTCTCATCCTCCCATCCCCTCCCCGGAGAGACGCTGAATCCCAGTAATGCTGGCTCATCCTGGAGGAATGCAGGACAATTAGTACATTCTACATGTGCACTTCTTGCAACCGCGTAACAGTGTTAAAATTAAAAACTGGGCAATACGACAAATTCCGCTACTCAATCACCTCCCTCAACCCCTCCTGTCATTACATCTCAGAATGCAGACGGCGTGAAATGCCAATTCCTTGTAGAACGCATTATCTTATGTCAACCTGCGGCTTCCATTATCTTTCCGAGAAAAGCGGCGATAAAAATCAAGCTGCTAAATGAAGATTCATTCTGGGTACGTTTCACAAGCCGATCTGAGATGTGCACTAAACGTACATTCATTTGTTTTCTAAATGAAAGGAAAATATGGAAGAAATCTGATAAAACGATCCAAAACGGAAAAAAAAAACCTTGTTCTGGGCACCTGCTCTATATCTTAAAGGACAATGAACATGGTTGGGCGGAGAGGAGAAAGGAAACTAAACGCAATATCTATAGGGCCCGTTTACACCATATTCAGGAGATCTGCTCTCCCGTATATCGTCTTTGATCGAAAGGAAGATCAGATCTATCGATCAGAAGATAAAAAATTTATTTATTAAAAGGAGTACTCTTGGTATTATGTGAATAAGGCCTGACAAGGAATAGAAGCCGATAAGATGGGCCACTTTGGCCTTAAAGAAAATCTAAAATTTCCCAACAAAAATAAAGAAATAAATAGAGGACAACTATTCAGTTCTGTTCTTCTCAAATCTACTCAATATAACTAAGAGTCAAATGTATTCATTCTTTTTTCTTTTCTTTTCTTTTTTTTTTTACCAAAAATGGAACAAATGAAGCAACGATAATGACCTACATGGATAAAGGAGCCCATACACACTGGATGATAGCGTACAATTATTCATTGGGGAACTATCAGCAGGTTAGACAAATCTAACCTGCTGATAGCCCCCTAATGGGCATGGGGTGCTGAGGAGAAGGGTATGTCTCTTACCATCCTCCTCTGCACCGTTCCCGTCCAGTTATTGAATCTTAGGCCCAGAGCACTGTCTGCCTCCATCACGCCAAGAGTCGTCTAACCTTCTGATAGTTCCCCTTTACCATGATCATTTTAGACGACTGATGACAACGGCTACTCAACTATCAACCCACTTTTACCCATAGTGTATGACAGAAGTAGGCCGAACCTCCCAGTGTATGGCGGTCTCCTGGCTTTCCTTAACAGATAATGATGGATCATGCATGTTGGATTTTCACTGCCCGATACTATTGCTCTGGGATAGATAAGCCACCACCAGAGCTGTCTGACTGCGGCTTAGCCTTCCCCTTTCCACAGAGAACACAGGAATGTTCCGCCATGCCAAAAATGTATGTGTACGAGGCAGTAGGCAGAGACTGCTTTCGGCCTAAAGGATGAGCAACTGAAAATGGGATGCAAACAGCGAGAACTAGTGATTGTGAAGCCTAAATACCCAAATGGAAGACATGACATTTTGGAAGAACACAATTCTTACGGTTATCAGGCCTTTACCAAATCATTACATCAACCACATCCATAAATATTCTTAGGTTTTACCTGCTACAGAGTTTGGTCGTTGCATTACTAAAGAGCTGGAGTTCTGCATGTAGGAGACTGGGCCTTCTCCAGTAGATGGGTCCGTTTTTGAAAAATTTTCGCAACTTTCCTCCTCCACTACTGGCGAGCAGTTATCTGTCCTCCGCTCATGAATTATCATCCCTGGGGGGCCTCCTGTCCTCAAGCTGCCATCTTTGCTCCATTCCAAGCTGGAACCACTGCGGTCGTCATTCTCCGATGAACTTGTGATCGTTGCTGAAAAATAAGGAAAAGCAGAAAACTCTGATCAATGAAGGAAATCAGCTCTGCTCAGGCAATATCGAGTCTACAGCAAGTGAGGGAGAAGGGTTGGCGATAAGACAAGGTGCTGCTGGATGCTGAAGTGTTGTGCTCAGAGGTGCAGCGCCTATAATACCTACAGTCCAAGGCTGATGAAATCTAATGGAGATAAAACTACTACTAAGGAGGAACACTTTCCAGAAACTCATTGAGATGTGACTCCTCCACAGCGATACGACCGGCCTCACATCACAGGAATGTAAATAAATAAAATGAAGGCTGTGGCTGTTACACGCACACTCCCAATACAAGTGGGACTGTCAGTGGAGCCTTCAGGCTAATGCAATAAGCATACAATATATACAGCTTCTTCCACCCAGATGACTCGCTCATCTTCAGACTTGTCTCGGATCTGCAAAGGGCAAATCTTGCTTCATTCCCTGCACTTGTTACAGAGCATATTCCCATCCATCATGTTAAAGAGACACCTTTCCCCACATCAAAAGATGTCTCTGCACCCTTTGCTTTTCTATTTATTAGAGGCTCTCTACAGATGGGTTCTCTTGCTTCTGGAGGAGATTCTAGTTTGGTCAATAATTCCCAGACTTTAAGGGGTCAAGTGATGACAGGAATGCAACCTTCTTGTTCTCCTTAAAAAAAAAAAATTTTCCCAGGAAGCATTGCAAGCCCTATAAGACTTCCTATGCCATCCTGACAGTCTCCTTAAAGAGAGTCTGTCAGTAGGATTACTTAGGATGGCATAAACTAGTGAAAGAGAAGCTGAACAGAATGATGTATCTGTATTTGTGCAGCTGATCCGCAAATATCCTTTTGAATAACATGGACAATAAGTAGTCCTCTCCATTATCTGCATGAGCCCAGTAGCCCTGGATATTCATGAGCAACAGAAAACTCCGCCCACCAGCTGCTGATTGGCAGTTATCTATCCATGCTGTGTATAGGCAGTCAACTGTCAATCAGCAACTGGAGGGTGGGGGGAAGGGTGTGGAAAGAATCCTATTCTCCTGCATATTAGGAGAACGGTTGAACAGAATGATGTAAGTAATACACCGATCTGTTCAGCATTTATATTACTAGTTTATACTGCATAAACCTAGTGACAGATTCCCTTTAAGGAGTATCAAGAGTGGATCTGACAGCATCCACGTATAGTGTCCAAACTACAATTTTATTGCATAATGTACTCAGAATACTGAGAGTACTCAGAGTGTATTCTGTGAACATTATGCAATACATTTACAGTTTGGACACTAAATGTGGATGCCGTCAGATCCATTCCTGATACTAATTGCTAATTTCTGCAGTGGGGATTGCAGATCTTCCAGCATGCATCCTACATCTCAAACTTGGCCCATCAGATATCAGTTCTGTTACTCTAAGGTAGTCTACTCAAGAAGACACAATACTCCCTCAGACTCCCCTTGCTCCTTGATCTCTAAAAGTGGCCACCATATTTTACATCACAGAGGGCCAGACTTTGCAGATTTCCTTTAGGGCATCTTACAGATAACCTAACAGGTGAGCAACAGAAAGTAAACTGTCCCTTTAAGTGTCATCCAGGGTGGCTCGTCACAGATGCCCATCTTCCCTGCCTAGAAGAGCCATGGGGATGGTGGTGAAGACTGTGTATTATTCCCATTACACAATATAGTTTAGAACTTTACCATTTATCTCAGAGCAAAAAAAAAACAACTTTTCCTTTTCTTCCCAATACATCTTGTCAGTCTCCGTGTAGAATTTGTTGGCTAGGAATATGGCTCAAGCTTTGCAAACATTAATAGAAAGGACTAGGGTTAAAGCTATTTGGACTACAGACAGCAAACTTAGGACTAGGAGACTGAAGAGCAGCCTTCTCTCTCAGACAAGGATCCCCTTGTCTGCCAGGCACACTGGATGAAATACTTCTGCTTTTACATCTTAGTAAGTACATGCTAGGAAGTCTGATTTTTCAACACTTGCTGGAATGGAAAGACCCAGAGCTAGAGAGGATAACTTAAAGAGAAGAGCAGCCATTTTTAAAATTAGGCAGCCGTAGGAGGGAATGTAATAATGAGTAGGAACTTACCTCTCCCCGTGCCTGTGGTGAACGATCGGGCGGGGGTCCCGAGGCCAGTCCTAAGACATTTTGCCCTGAGTAGTGATGACATCACGACTCGGGAGAAAAGGCCTGTCCCGGGTGATGGACTGGCCGCTCAGCCAATCAGTGGCTGGAGTGTCATCCCTCCCCAGTCACTGACTGGCTGAGCGGCCAGTCCATCAGCTGGGTCATGACATGGTAATTTACATCTATTAAAAAATCTCAAGTCTTCCAGTACTTATCAGCTGCTGTATGTCCTGCAGAAAGTGGTATCCTCCAGTCTGGAGAGCAGGAGAGGTTTTGTACGGGGATTTGCTACTGCTCTGGACAGTTCCTGACATGGACAAAGGTGGCAGCAGAGAGCACTGTGTCAAACTGGACAGAATACACCCCTTTCTGCAGGACATACAGCAGCTGATAACTACTGAAAGACTTGAGATTCTTTAATAAAAGTAAATGACAAATCTCTGTCACTTTCTGGGGCCAGTTGATTTGAAAGAATTTTTTTTAGGGTGAACTACCCCTTTAAAGACTGTTGTGAACTGGGTGGTCAGGGCCCCCTTGTGCATTTTCTTCCTTTGCCCTCGCTATGATCCTACCCTGTTCTTCTGCTCTGCAATATATGATCTTTACATAGACAGTTCATACAGATGTGTGAATGCCGCCTAGGGAAATATTTCTAAGGTGATTGAGCTTGGCTGCATTCAGGATATGGGGAATTCCAGAGTCCTTGCAAAACTTTATGAGTTATAGCATCATTTTTAATGGTTATGTTTCTGTATACGCTTTGTATATCAATGTCGACCAGCAACGGAAATTCAGTATTGCAAAATAAACACGCTCTTGAAAACTTATCTCCACAATGTATCACTGTACGTTTGCCCCTTTCCTGTTACAGGCACAGAACGGCTTTCATTTCTCTGTACTTTTTTTTAGGCTCCTAATATACTGCTTACATGTGCCAAATCCCCAAACATAATCTTCAATTTAGTCAGTCTGGTCAGATAATCCCCAGTGCTCTATATCCTCGCTTTGTCAAAACCGGCAAATGGATTTTATGTGCAAATGCGCCGGTCCTGTTTCATGGATTTAGAGGTAGATAAAGTACGGCAATATCACAAATGGGTGAGCACCCTGTATTTATGGAGGGTCGGACGTATACTGGAGATTTCTTCATTAAGGAGCGGCTTGGAAGAAGAAGAAGGAGGTCTTGTTTCAGGAGCTGCAGGAATGTTGCATGGCTCGGCCCCCGGGGGCCCACAGTTATTTGCTTCTGCACATTGTAATATTCTCACTCCCGGCAATAATTACAGATAAGGTAAAAGAATAGAAAGGCGATAATTGGCTTTTAAAATCAAATGGAAACCTGCTTATTCCAGTGCAGTTATCTCTCAAACTAGATGGATACCACTGGGACTCCCAGTCCAATTTACATTAAAGACATAATATATTTATAATGAGAAAGAGGACAATGCTGCAAAGAGAGACTCGTCAAACATGACAGCAGACAAGTGCACATTGCTTTATGCACTTTGGGGTATTTGTTTTTATTCAGTAATTTATAAAAGACCCATTAATTCCCTGACAAGGGACTGGATGGAACCTGGCTTCTAGCGCTAAAGTTGGCCAGAACCAGACCAATTGAGAGGAACCTTACTGAAACCAAACCATAAGTGACAAACTTTATAGGAACCAGACTGATGGCAAGGAACCAGACAGGCACAAGACCACAGGCGACAACCCCTACAGGAACCAGAATGATGGCAAAGAATCTAACAGGCATAAGACCACGGGCGACAAACCCTACAGGAAAAAGACTGATGGCAAGGAATCTAACAGGCATAAGACCACGGGCGACAAACCCTACAGGAAAAAGACTGATGGCAAGGAATCTAACAGGCATAAGACCACGGGCGACAAACCCTACAGGAACCAGTCAAATGGACAAGGAACCAGACAGGCACAAGACCACAGGCGTCAAACCCTACAGGAAAAAGACTGATGGCAAGGAATCTAACAGGCATAAGACCACAGGCGACAAACCCTACAAGAACTAGAATGATGGCAAGGAACCCGACAGGCATAAGACCACGGGCGTCAAACCCTACAAGAAAAAGACTGATAGCAAGGAATGTAACAGGCACCAGACCACAGGCGACAAACCCTACAGGAATCAGATTGATGGCAAGGAACCCGACAGGCACCAGACCACAGATGAAAAACCCTACAGGAACCAGACTGATAGCAAGGAACCTGGCAGGCACCAGACCACAGATGAAAAACCCTACAGGAACCAGACTGATGGCAAGGAATCAAACAGGCACCAGACCAAAGGCGACAAACCTTACAAGAACCAGTCTGATGGCAAGGAACCCGACAGGCGCCAGACCAAAGGAGTCAAAATCAACAGGAACCAGGCTGATGGCAAGGAACCCAGAAAGCACCAGACCACAGGTAAGAAACCCAAACAAAGGTGGACCAAAGATGACAAACCTGACCTTAAATAGGCAGGAACCAATTTGATGGCAAGGAACCAGACCATTGTTAAAGAGCACAGCAAGGACCAGCACAAGGATGAGGATTGTGGCAGAAACCAAAAGCATGGTAAGGAAGCTGGCAGGGACCTGAACTCCACCAAGGAACTCATTTGAAATCAGGCCAATAACAAGCATCCTGGCTGAAACCAGAACTTCTCAGGAGCGGAGGAGGAATCATACTTGTCAAAGGACACAATATGATCCAAAGCATTGCCAAAATAAAATAACAACTATAGGGACCTAAGCATTGGTAACAAACTTGGCAGGGACCAAAGCAATAACTAGGAACCTTGTAGGGACCTTAACTCTGCTGACGAACCCAAAAGAAAGCAGATCAATGACAAGGAGCCCGAATGAGACCAATTGCGAGGAACCCAGCAGGAACCAGACCAGTACTAAGGAACCTGGCAAGAAGCAAGCCTTTGCCAAGGTACCCAGTAGGAAGTAGAGCTCTGCCGCAAGACCCTCCCGATACCAAACCTCTTCAGAGGAACTGAAAAGGAACTGGACCTTTGTCATAGAACCCAGCAGTAAGCAGAGCTCTGCCAGGGAACCCAGTGGGAACCAGCCAAACAGTGAGGAACCCAGTGAGAACCAGGCCAGTAGAGAGAAACCATACAAGAACAAGACCACTGGTGAGGGCCAACAAACAACAACTTCAGGGGTCTGTCTACTGGCAACATACCAGTACACTTGAAATGGGATAGAATACATAATAACTATACAGAAATTCTAGCGAAGTAAAACCACTGGGCTGCTTCAGATCCATTGGTGTAGACCTCTTATACCTTACCGGTAACACCTATATGAAGACCATAGAACTTTGATGGGAAAATATAGTATACTACATGCTATTCTACACACCAGAATGTATATCTGTATAAACAACTAGCATTTTAAAGAGACAACACAGTGAAGCCACCATAAATGTACAGATCCTATGTACAGTGAAGGATCTTCGGTCTTGTTAAGCCATATATAATCTTAAGAATCCGACACACAGAAGGCGCCTTGTTTCCTGACATTGACCACCTGACATGTTCCTAGTGAATGAACCCAACATAGATCTGCAGATCCTACTGTATACGTACTATAGATAAAAAAAAAAGTAAAACAAAAACGAAAAAAAAACAAAACATTCTATTATTAAATCTTTATTTAAAGCCAACAGAAACAATTGCACATGGACGGGACTATCTGACTAATACTACTGGAGTTCTGTAATCCGCTGCCCAGTCTAGATGCCCCTATGATAAAGCACAATTATTGTATATAATCCCATTTGGAACCTGAATAAACGCTGAGGGTATTACACACAAAGAGCTAAATATGTCTGCTTCCTTCAAGAAACAGCGCCACCCCTGTCCTTAGTTTGTGTACAGTATTGCAGCTCAACTTCACTTAAGTGAATACCACAAACAACCTGAGGACAGATGTGGAGCTGTTTTTGGAAGGTGGCAGCTATTGTTTTTGTAATGCTGAATAACCTGGGCCCACCCTGGAGTAATCTACATAGCTATAATTGTATACCTCACATTCTGGACTGTACTACTGCCTTATTGCCCATAGAGCCGTAGCCTTTAGGGCAGGGGTAGGGAACATTGGCTCTCCAGCTGTGACAAAACTACAACTCCCATCATGCCTGGACAGCCGAAGTTGTCCAAGCATGATGGGAGTTGGAGTTTTGTAACAGCTGGAAAACCAAGGTTCCCTACCCCTGGTTTAGGGGGTTGAACAGTGAAAATATGGCAGCTTTCTTTCAAAAACAGCGCCACACCTGTCCACAGGTTGTAACAGTATTACAGAAATACAGGATTAGAAAAACATGGCTGTGTTTGTTACATAAACAGTCTATGGGTTGTGTCTGGTATTATAATCAGCTACATCTAAGCATGTGAATAGGGTTGAGCTGCAATACCACTCACAACCTGTGCATAGGAGTGGCACTGTTCTTAGAAGGAATCCAATTCTCGAATTTACACCTAACCTATCCTTTTCTATAGTAAGCTTCAGGTCTAACCACAGTAGTGATCATTTTGTATAAAAAAAAAAAAAAAAGCTATGAAACAATAAAAAAAAGTGATCTCTCAATATCAGTGCACAGGATTAGATGGAAAGTTACCATAGTAGAGGAAACCTTTATCCCAGGGGCCCCTCCAAATCCACCAGGGACATAATGTGCACACACATGTATCTGCAGTCATGGAGCGAATGGCTCAAATATCACTTATCCTATATAGGTCTATTCTCCCAAAAATAACCTGTTGTGGTATATATAGAGGTGTCTGGAGCAATGCAACCAATAGCCAAGTAATAGACTATAGAGGGAATAAAAGAACACTACACATGGGCATGTTATCACTACACGTCCATATGATCTGCTCCACATTCTATACATTGTGCAGCTTCCAGTCAATGCCCTATACAACATGTAGTAAAAGAACTTCACGTAACTATAAAAAACCATGCACAAAGAGTATGGAGGGTGGCGGGTGCCCTTACCTATGATGCCGCTGTCTTTGCTCTCCAGCGTGGAGCTGGGGCTGCTGATGGTCCCGCTGGGACTGGTTCTGTTGGGGGCAGAGTTACTGATGCAGCTGTTCAGAGTGGAGCAGGGACTGGCAGTGCTCGGGGAGGCCGTGCTGTTTGTCAGCGTAGAGCAGGGACTTATCCCGTGACTTGTCACTGTACACTGCAGGAAATCAACAACTCATTACCATGGTGGATATACAGAACCTAGTAACAAAGATCTTCTTCATCGTCTTATTAGCACCAACGTATCACCTAGGCTATTTTTGAGTTTTCGTGTTTTTTTTTTTGTTTTTTTTAACGTCGTGTCTGCTCTGGCCCCTACAGGCGACTACACAGCTCTCCGTAAAGAGCAACATTTCCTAAAATAAAACTTATATGCACCGTATCCTTCTTTAGAAGAAACTGGGTGATAATATCGTTGACGTTACAGCTGCCAAAAAGATCGGCACCCGACTTTCCCAGCACACAGAGTGACAAATCAGCCTAACGCCATAGGACGAAGGGGAAAAGACGAACTGGGCAGATCTGTCATTCAGGACCCAAGGAAAGCAGGATTACAAGTTATATCTATGGTTTCAAGAGGAAATAAAATACATTTAAAGGGGTAATCCAGAGCTACAAAAACATGGCCACTTTCTTGTCTCCAGTTGCAATTAAGCTCCATTCACTTCAATGGAACTGAGCAGCAAAAGCCCACCCAAACTGGAGACAAGAGTGGGGCTGTCTCTGGAAGAAAGTGGCCATGTTTTGGTAGCGCTGGATAACCCCTTTAATTCACACATGATTTATGCAACTCTTCCATTCATTTGAATGGGGTTTTTAGAAATTCCTGTGCATGCTGCAGGGATTAAGTATTACACAGTCTCAGTTTAAATGACTGAACTAGCAATGTACATACAGGGTCCTCCAGAATATGAGATGCTCTTTGCAGCTGCCTTTTGCTCTGGTTGATAGTGTGGGGGAGGTGGAATCCAGAACGGGGAAAGAAACTGGGTGCTGCAAATATGTAATCTTATTTTTATGTAGCTTGTTAGAGAATTCTTTCAAATCAACAGGTGTCCGAAAGTTATATAGATTCGTAATTTACTTTGATTTAAAAGTCTCAAGTCTTCCAGTATTTATCAGCTGCTTTATGTCCTACAGGAAGTGGTGTATTCTTTCCAGACTGACACAGTGCTCTCTGCTGCCAACTTTGTCAGGAACTGTCCAGAGCAGTAGCAAATACCTATAGAAAACCTCTTCTGCTCTGGACAGTTCCTGACACGGACAGAGGGGGCATCAGAGAGCATGCCCAAACAAGATTGTAATCCAGGTTTTCTATGGCAGTGATCTCAATCTTGTGACTACCCAGCTGTTGCAAAACTACAACTCCCAAGGCATGCTGGGAGCTGTAGTTTCACAACAGCTGGGGAGATAAACATTGAAGACCACCGTGCTGTGAGGTTTAAAGTCAAATTATAAGTAGCATCTCTGGTCCACCGAATAGCTGCAGGGCCTGTATGGGCAAAATTGTTAATAAAGACCTGTAGGCCTATAAATTGAGAAATTCCAAGAATTATAGTGATTATAAAAAATGTAATGTCATATGAGGTCACCCGTCCAATAACAGCCATAGTAGTGCGGCCTCCATGTCCTTAATGGAAATGTGCAGAATTGAAAAAAAAAGGGCAGCCTAACACATCAACGGACCATGTGTTCAAGCAAGCAGTTTTACTGCCTCATACTTCACAGTCTGACACCAGGCCGGAATATAAGAAGTGAAGTAGTACAGTACATTAGCATTGTGTGTACAGCTTACCATAGTCTCATTCTTCTCATCCATGGATACTCGAGCAGAGTTCGGAATCCCTTCACCTAACAGGAATCCCAGTCTGGTCATGAGCTCCTGAGCGGCGGGAGAACACCCTGAGTTTTTATCCAGAGCTGCTTCTAGATAGAGGACACAAGAGCAGAAAGTGACTATGACTATACGGGTAGTGTCACATGGATTTTCCACATGGAATTGCAGTGGAAGAAATCAGCAGCAGCTAAGTATGTGGGAGATTAATAGTCTGTAAAGGAGACTGATCTACCTGCGGTGCTGATGCTAAATCCGCCACTGGGACTTCCTGTGTTTGGTCTCTTATTTTTGTTTTACAGAGAAAAGACCAAATATCGTCACGGAGGGAGCATGCAGCACAGTTTGACAGAAAGGGAGACACCTAGTGGCCATATATAAAGTGGATTTAAAAATGGAAAACGGGTGCCTTCACACGTACAGGATCCGCAGCAGATTTGATGGCGCAGAGTTGATGCTATATTCAGTTATTTAGATCAAATCTGAAGATCCTGTACATGTGAAGGCACCCTAAGGGTGTGTTCACACCCACAGGATCCGCAGGAGATTTGATGGTGCAGATTTGATGCTGTGTTCAGTTATTTAAATGAAATCTGCTGCGGATCCGCAGCAGAAAATACGCCGCGGATCTGGTAAGTGTAAACGTACCCTTAAGAAGCATTCCACCTTTTTTCTTTTATTTGTCCCGACAGGAGGTTGATGCATATACTTACCAATGATGATTGGTGTCCCGCAGCAAGGCTTCATTCCGGTCCTGCGGCGATGTTCAAACCCATTGCACAGTGACATCACACTTCTTTCAACCCCTCTTCTTTCTCCAGGGTTATAGAAGACTGTAAGTAAGGGTCTCAATGAGAGCGCGATAATAGAGATGCATTAGAGACCCTGACTTCCGGCCTCCTTTGCTTTGGGTCAGTCATGCAGGCGAACGCGGGGTTTGAACAGCGTTGCGGGACCGGAATGAAGCTGCGCCGCGGCACACTGTTAATCATTGGTAAGTATATGCACCTCGTCCTCCTGCCGGGGAACAAATAAAAAAAAAAAAAAAAAAAAAGGTGGAATGCATCTTTAAAAAAAAAAAATCACAACCTGTTGATTAATTCACGACAGGGCCACTTTAAGGAAACTAACGATAAACTATGTTCTCATAGAAGAATCAGAGTCCCCAACAAGAGAAAGCCCTTTAAGCAATATTAGAGTACAGTAGGTATATAGCAGGAGGTTTATTATCGGATAGCATGGGGTCCGGTGCTCCCTGAAGAAGTGGGGCAGCCCCATTGTCAGCCCTGTCCCCGGCCTGCTCCCCATATATCCATTCAATAGCTCTATTCCAATTACGTCCGCCTTCCTGTCAGATCTGGGGTTGCTGGCGTGATCCCTGTTGTACAAAGCCAAATTAATTAACCCTCGAAACCAGAACTTCAAAGCCGTCGCAGAGAAAGCGAGACGTCCCGGGCTTGTCACCAGCCGTCATTTCATATTTATTGTGCACAGATTAAGGCGGACTGACAAGCTGGTCGATGTTTCCACTAAACGTGACCCAAGGAAGGGGCGAGGAAACAAAAGTAGCTTGGCCAGGTGCCTGTAATAGTCCACGAGGAGGAAGTGGGGGCAAAACGGAATATAACATCCTATGGGAACACAATAAAGCATCATCTAATACTCATATGTCTGTATGTAAATGTTTGGGATGGGGGTCTCAGAAATTATTAGGTGAATCCAGCCAGTAAGAAATGGCTGATAACAGGGAACAAAAGGCAGTGCCCAACTAGACAGCAAATGTCCCTTAAAGAGCAGATTCCTATCTGAAGTCCCTGGGAAGCAGCAGGAGCTGAAAGATGGGATGATGTCAACATCATCATTCAGTAGCAATATACAAAAATAGATGCTATATATACACACAGAGCGTCAGCAAGTCATGTTTCCCATGTACTAGGAGCTGAAATGCTCTAAAACTAGATGGAGCTGTTAGATATGAAGCTATTGGTGGCTTATAGATGCAGGTCACCTATCTCCAGATCCACGGTCTTCCGGCCCCCTATCGGCTCGGTTGCGGCCACCAGAGGAAGCAGAAGACTGTGGAACGGACGAACAGCATCGTGCCGTGAGCTGCGCCATTTCCATAACTCATAAGTTACAGAAATAGTGTAGTTCCCGGTGATACACTATTTACTGTATATAACTCCTATTAACGTCAATGGGAGTTACACAAAATGTTTTCAGCTTCCTGGCCACCTCTGGTAGCCACAACCAAATTAAGGGGCTGGGAAGTCCGGGGTCCTCATATATCTAATATTCATAGATATGGGAATACGCTTTTAGGTAGACTTGTCTCCCTGTCCTTTGATGGGCTCTGACTTTGCAAGGCATGTGGCACCATGGATAACTGATGGAGTGCCTAACCTTTCCTTATAGGCTGAACATGCTCACCATCAATATCTATGAAGCTAATTCAAAGGAGGCAACCAATATGGCTGCACTTCCTGTTGGCACTTTTGCAAACTGGTCGACACAGTTGGTGTCTGGTATTGTGGCTCAGCTAATATGAACTGGACCAGGCTGCAATACCAGACACAACCAGTGGATAAGGTGTGGCACTGTTTTTAGGAAGAAAGTAGCAAACCTCTTGAACTACTTCTAAGAAGAGAGCATGAAAGCTGGCCATGCATCTTAGATAGCGTCAGCCAAATGTCTTTCCGGTTGACAGCTCCCTCTCCCAATCTTCCCATATACATGCATGCTTGCGCGTGTGTGCATATATTCTGAATAAGGAGAAAGCCACTGCAAGACACCACCAGCGGCTGCGCATCTCCCCGAGAAATCGAAAGTCTAATGTGTACAGGAAGCTAAGTGTAAGGGAAAGTTCACACACACAGATTTTTGGCAGAAAGCAATAGGCAAAATTTTAGGCAGATGAACTTTTTCCTCTGAGTCACACACAGGTCATGATCAAGCAATTTGTCTGGAGATAAACTATACCGCCCCCCTCTATCCTCCTTTGACAGATCTGCTGACGTTCATATATCTTACCCAACAAAAAAGTCTCTGAGACATCAAAAACTCATAATTTTTGCCGCTTCAACTTCTCCTCTCATGATCTCAACCGTGAATGCTGACATTAACCCCTGCCGCACTGTTTCCCATGGGGTCCCTCCTCTCCACAGCGGAGGAGATAGCAGCTGCCTCCAGAGGACAGGAAGCCTGGTTAACCCCTCCCTGCTCCCAATGCCAACAGCTTGGAGGAAACCAAGAATCTCCTTATTGCTTCAGTTGCCAAGGTTAAGTTGTTAGGCAGTTCCCGGGCAATACCGTTGAGCCGTGCCAAACTTTGCTTGGATTCTGATCCGTATTAACGTAACCCTTTCCTGACCAGGTCAGCGGGATGGGTAACCTTCCAAAATTAACCCCTTCTGAAACTGTGGAAGCAGCTGGTACCAGCAATAAGTCCTGGGTGCAGTTTAAAGCGGCTAAATTTGCTAATACCACCGTGGCGAAACGCTTTATAGCGACAGGGTAACCTAATCCCTTCGCCGCATCCCTGCACTGACAGGAAAAGCAAGTTTTTCTCACACTTTACAATGCACAGGGTTTGCAGGTTGAGGTGTCGACGGAGCCAAATAAAACATGGATAATGCGTATTGAATAAAACAATGGGGCCATGTCTAACCTGCCAGGCTTCACACACCCTTTCCTGGCTGCAGCGCTCCCATACACAAAGCAGCAGATATAAGGCGGCTGTCAAGTCTAACAAAGTTGCCTGCGAGCGTTTTCATTCATAGAAAAGTTTAGTAAATTCTTTTCCACCCCCGGACAGAAGTTACTTTAACGTGAAAAGAGATAGAAGTGAAAGACGGGAAGGACACTCACCATTCTGGTTGGGGTCCGGCAGCTCTGAGACTTTTCTCAATGGCATTACAGCTGCATCTCCTGGCACTCGCGGACTCTCAACATACTTGGGCTTCCTCATTGGCCCTGCAATGAATAAGGTTTGGGCATGTCTTATTCTTCCCAGATGGGATGTGTGAGAGCTTCATGACGCGTCGCCTCAGTTCTCACAGTCAGATTAAGCTCAGGAAGAAAAAAAAAAAAAAGCTCTGCAGAGAAGGAAGCACCATCACCGTCCGCTGACAGCTCAAAGCTGTCTACAAGCTGCCGCCACAGCCATCCCTGGTATGTAACCGTGCCCAGAAAGATGACAAGCTGTGGCTTAGCCTTCCCCGAGGAGAGGACGGACACATTCCAGGAAAGGGCAAACGTCCAAACACTTACAGCACAGGGTGATCAGGGACTAAGCAACCCGCAGCAACTCCCACCCGGATAATGACAGGAGTTGTAGTTTAACCACAGTAACACAGAGAGGCCATATACCGGCGATGCACAGTGGGGTAAGCGTCTAGTAACCCAGCAACCGGCTATCAACCATAAAGATCGGGCATGGGCGGGTTATACAATGGTGAATGTGCAACTGAAGAACTCACGCTATACAAGTTCTTACAAAAACAAATATATATATACATACATATACACACACACTATATATATATATATATATATATATATATATATATATATATATACACACACACACACACACACATATACACACACACACACACTATAACATCTATCTAGAAAAAAAAACCCTGGGTTAGAGTTTGTGTTTACTTAGCACTATCTAAGGGTATGTTCACACTTCGATGTTGACTTCAGGAGCAATAAACATTACAATGCACTTGTCTTTTTTCAGCCTCTTTACACTGAACATACAACTTAATACGAGACAGTCATGGACTATACAGCTACTCCCACATTTTCCTAATTAACTTATAACAGAAAAAGCAGAAGAAAAAAAAAAAAAAAAAAAGCAGAAAAAGTTTTCAATTCACCCAAATTACGAGGTTTTTTCAGAATTCAATTTAAAATTCTACAATGTATTTTAAAAAAGTCAGTAATTGAAAATAGGAAGCAATGATTTAGTGACACAGCTGTCGGGGCGGCTAATGAGATGGTTAAAAGTTTACTATGTATTGCTTTATGTGACTGGGACGGAAGGACAGGAATGTGAAACAATCACTGGATGCAATTAAATGGAGCACAAAAGACAACGTCTTCCTGCCTGTCCAGCACGGTAAGGAAAGTAATGCCGCCACCTAGTGGTCTTAAGCTCAACTTTATAAAAACAAGACACACTACATGTACATGAGAAGCATTTCTGCCATAAAATACTCATGTATATTCTTTTTCTACTTTACACTATGTGAACATGGACTTAAAGGGGTAGTCCACCAAAAAATTTTTCTTTCAAATCAACTGGTGCCATGAAGTGCCAGAGATTTGTAATTCACTTCTATTAAAAAATCTTAAGTCTTCCAGTACTTATCAGCTGCTGTGTGTCCAGCAGGAAGTGGTGTTTTCTTTCCTGTCTGACAAAGTGCTCTCTGTTGCCTCCTTTGTCCATGTCAGGAACTGTCCAGAGCAGTAGCAAATCCCCATAGAAAACCTCTCCTGCTCTCCAGACTAGAAATAATACAACTTCCTGTTGGGCATACAGCAGCTGATAAGTACTGGAAGGCTTGAGATTTTTTAATAGAAGTAAATTACAAATCTCTGGCACTTCATGGCAGCAGTTGATTTGAAAGAAAAAAAATTTGGGTGAACTACCCCTTTAAGCTGTATTCACACAAGCACTGGGTGCTCTGTACGGAGCCTCCAACACAGTCATATTTGTCATTAAAACAGTCAGCACCATAGAAGCTAATGGACTCAGTTATAAGTAAATAGGGTCCACTGGGCATGTGCTGGTGTCTGCTTTGTGATAGATACTGTAGGCCCTTTCACATTGACTATGGCAGAATGAACATGT
Organism: Dendropsophus ebraccatus; assembly: GCF_027789765.1. Lineage (NCBI taxonomy): Eukaryota > Metazoa > Chordata > Amphibia > Anura > Hylidae > Dendropsophus > Dendropsophus ebraccatus. The sequence goes on along the minus strand of NC_091462.1, from coordinate 25,172,751 downwards.
CAGATAGATACTCATAGAAAACATTAGGCCTCTGCATGTATTCTGTGAAAAAAAGACACTATGTAATGCTATCCCCATTGTTTCTATTGGGAATATATGTGCTAAAAGGGTCAATGGGCATTAAAAAAAAAAACATGCCGGACACAGGCAGTAACAAGGCCACCCTCAGATAGTTTGATTTTGCCTATTTTTCTTGGGAGAAAAACATGAGTGACCCAGCCTTAGTGAGACTTGCCTCAGCCTCCATTTTGAGGGCCAAAAGTGAATTTTATTGAACTGGATTCCCAATAACTTTTTGTACAATACATGACTGGCGTCCATAGTGGATATCAGCTGCTGTCTGACCCAATGTTCTTGCAATATTAGACACAGCACCATGTTCACACACTCATGAAGTAACCACTAAACCATAATGCACCACAGCAATAACAACGAATCAAAAAAGATTCTCCATATAATTTTAACCAATATCCCAAAAGATGAGGCAGCAATTAATTGAGAACAACAGTGACTCAAGACCTGTCAAGTGGTGCCCTTAGCCTAGAGCCAAGTCAGCCCTAAGGGCAGGCCGGTTGCTAAGGACTCACTGCCTGACAACCCAACATGCAGGCTGTATCTGTATACCTAGCAACCAGTCTGTGTCAGGTGCCTGGGCTGTCTATCCCAATACTGTATTGTCACTATGGTGAAGGCACACAAAATGGGGTAGTGACTTGTCGGCAGTAATGCCATTGTGTATTTTCCTCCCATTAGTCTTGGGCTTCTACTTATAATCCCATTAACCCCTGACAAACCTATCTACCACCACCCCCAAATAATGCTGCCTTCACCCTAGAGCCAAGTTGGCCCTAAGGACAGGCTGGTTGCTAAGGACTCACTGCCTGACAACCCAACATGCTGTATCTGTATACCTAGCAACCAGTCTGTGTCAGGTCCCAATACTGTATTGTCACTATGGGGAAGGCACACAAAATGGGGTAGTGACTTGTCGACAATAATGCCATTGTGTATTTTCCTCACATTAGTCCTGGGCTCTTACCTATAATCCCATTAACCCCTGACAAACCTACTCACTCCCACTCCCAAGTAATGTTGCCCTAGGCAAGAGCCATGTCTGTCACACTATGAAATCTCCAGCCTTGAAGAACAATAACACAATTCTTGAAACTCTAAAATGCCAACACATTCCGGCCTTCGTCTCCATGACTGGTTCATATGGTTGTCTGTGCTGAATGTTTATGAGAACGCGTCGGCCATGTAATCGCCTCACTTGTTAATGTTCGCAGTTGCTTGGGCTCGAGTAACCAACACCTGGTGCTGCCTGTTACACATGGCCGAGACCACAGGAGAGGTGGCGGAGAGGCTCTCAACATGGTGCTTAGCGGAACCTAAATACATTACGTCTCTCCTCCCATCAACTGCTCGGCATTAAGGGAAAGAATTCCACTTTGTCGGACACGTCGCCCTTGTGAACAGCAGATTGTGAGCTCAGGAGTTGCTGGAGAAAATCTACAGAAATCTATTCTGATAAAATAGACAATTGTTTAAGTGACTGAAACCAGATTAAAGCCCAAAACATCTGCTGCCCGCAGAAGCCGGGTCACCACCAAGGTTATAATGGACTGTCACTGCCCTGCTGTATAAAAGCATTATGGGTATGCCATGTATTATAGGCAGGCTGTGTATGATGAGCAGGCTTGTGCAATATGGACATCCTATATATTATGGGCATGTTGTGAATTGTGGGCAGGCTGTGCATTATGGGCATGCCATGTATTATTAGCTGTGTATGATAGGCAAGCTGTGTGTTTTGGGCAGGCTGTGCATTATAGGCATCCTATATATCATGGGCAGGCTATGTATTGTGGGCATGCTGTGCATTATAGGCATCCTATATTATGGACATGCTGTGTATGATATGCTGTGTTTTATGAGCATGCTGTGCGTTATGAGCATCCTACACATTGGCATGCTGTGTATAATAGGCAGGCTGTGCGCATCCTGTATATTATGGGCATGCCATGTATTATGGACGGGCTGTGCGCTATGGGCATCCTATATATTATAGGCATACCATAAGTTATGAGCAGGCGGCTGTGGGTGTTGTGGGCATACTGTGTGTGTCTTATGGGCATGCTATGTATTCTTTTTGTGCATTTCAATTTATGTTGCAGATATTTTGGAGACAGATTGACCATTTTCCTTATTGTTTTCAATGCTAAAGTCAAAATCCTCAGAGATTGTCATTGTGTTTCCACAATGAAGTGCAGTAAATAAAGAAAACGCACAACAAATTTACAGCGCATCTAGCACCACAATGAGCGTGCTGCAGAGATAGCATCCACATTCATTTTATGCAGATTTTTTTTCTCTATCATTCACTTACATGATACTGTAAATGCTAATATTCTACTGCTATCGTTGTTGGTTCTAATCCGTAAGGCTCTATGGGCTGCAAGGGATGCAGGAAGTGTAACATGTGGCCACAAAATAAGTCAGCATAATGCCAGCATCTGACACTGAGCTCCGTGATCTCAGCTCAATTTTTCAAAGCATGAAATATACCATACAGAGGAAGGAAACAGCTCATCCTGATCCAATACATATGCATATATACTGGTAACTGGCAAAATGAGCACAAGTTTAAACCTCTAAATGTAAATCCAATTTTTTTGCACTGACAGCAAGCAGAGATTTTGACCTGAGCATGGTTTCCTTCCTCAAATTTTTGACCTGGACATCTACTTTGTTATGTTCTGCCCCAAATCTATTAAAGTAATACCTTTTTGTAAGGGTATGTTCACACTGAGCAAACGGGGCAGAATTCCACGACGGAACACTCCGCCACGCAATCCCGCCTGCTTCAGTGCCAGACCGCATCTCTATGGGAGGGCTTGCACGCCTGTGCTCAAAGAACTGACATGCCGCGGAATTCCGCCCCATTTGCTCAGTGTGAACATACCCCTAGGGTGTTATTACATGGGCCGATGGGGGCCTGATAATAACTGTAAATGAGCGCCAATCTGCTAGATCGGTGCTCGTTTACTGGGCCTATTACACGGCCCGATTATCATTTAGCAAGGGCTGCATGGACATCATTACTGATACATTACCTATCCAAGCTGAAGGGCTCCTCTTGCGGTCTTCTTCTCCCCGGGTTTGCGGCGGTCCCGGCCAGTGATTGGCTGAGCAGCCTGTCAACTCAGACAGGTCGCTCTAAAGCTGGAGCGCGCGGGACCCTGGGAGAAGACGGTAAGAGGAGCCCTGCAGCCTGGATAGGTAATGTAAATAGGTTCAAACCTATATCAACGATCAGTCGATAATCGGGCCGATTCGGCTGATTATCGCTCCGTGGAATAGGCCCCTTAGGCTGGGTTCACACTGTGGTTTTTTATCAGTTTTATGCAAAAAAAAAAGGATGAAAAACGGATGAAAAAACATTTGCATTTGTGTGCAACCGTTTTGATACATTTTCCCATTGACTTCCTTTATAAAAACAAAAAAAAATACGTATCAAAACAAATCTGTTTTTTTCAGCATACACAAAAATGTGGTCGACAATCAGTTTTTGTTTACGCTAAAAAAACAAGTGTTTTGATCAGTTTTTTTTTTATAATAGAAGTCAATGGAAAAACAGATCAAAACGTATGCACACAAATGCTTTTTTTTTTTTTATCCGTTTTTCATCCCTTTTTGCATAAAACGGATGAAAAAAAAAGAAAACATTGCAGAAGCACAGCATGCACAAAGCCTTACTCTTATCATAAAAAGAGTGTTCCATTGAAATCCATGCAAAACAACTGTCATGGTTCACACAGTGTATTAAACAACGGCCGCTGTTTAATACGGATGTGGAAATAATTGACATGTCAATTATTAACGGCCGTTGTTTCCAAACAGTGGCTGCAAATAATTAGCAGTTCACACACTGTGCAGCTGTGGTGGCAACCGTACTGTGGAAATCAATGGTTATTGCGGCCCATACAGCTGACAGAGTTAAATGGGTTTTAAATTATGCTCTTTGGACCGATAATGCAGTGAGACAATGTCACCAGGACGCCCAGAGTCCCCGGTTCTCAGGCAAAAAAAAAAAGGAAACAACAAAAGCTGAACGTCCGGGCCAAAAAGAGCTCAGATAATATATGGTGAAAGCAGCACATCCTCAATAGAGAGATACCGAGCTTTATCTGGTGTACATGACACAACGGAGCGAAGGATAAGGTAACACAACAGTATTATCTCCCAGTATTGGATAATAATCATTCCGGTGGAGATATACCCAGATAATTCCAAAAACATCAACCTGAACAAACAAGTGTAAAATCAGCTGCCGTTCCTAGAAACAGACGGAATTATTATTTTTTTTTTTATTAAACAAGGGACTTGCGGAACTGGTTTTATATTCTGCCTGTCATTTTTTTATTTGTGCTGAGTTTTAGTCTAGGATCTGCTGTCTCTTATAGGTTATAACAAGAAAGACATTAAGCAGAAAGTTCACAATAAAAAAAAATAGACAAAATATCCTGAAAATGTAACTGGCTGTACATAAAAGATGGCTGCCACAAGATGGCAGGATTGCCGGCTCTTACAGGATTGTACACATTAGAAACATCCCTGGATAGTTCAATGTTTACTCTGATCAGGGAGGGGAATGTTTCTCCTTATAATGAGACCTGGTGATGTATGTTCAGGCAAAGCATCATGGGAAAACAGTATGCTAATTAGCTCTCCCCCAGAAGGAAGACTATTCTCTTATATTAAGGTGCGTTTACACGAAACGATAATTGGTCCGATCGTACGATTAACGATGTCGGAGTAACGATTTTTTTTTTTCATTACGATCAGCGTTTAGAAAGTACGATATATCGTACGGAAAATCGTTTTGTGATCGCTTAAGACTATCTCACACATTGGTTAAATCGGCCACCGACTGTTTACCCAGAACGATCTGCGAATTTTTTGTGAAAGACTAAGGACGATTTGAGAACACGTTGAAAGATCTAAATGAACGATTTCCTGTTCGTCGTTTGATCGTTCGCTGCGTTTACACGTACGATTATCGTTCGAATTTGATCATTATCGCGCAAATTCGCACGATAATCGTTACGTGCAAACGCAGCATTAGCCAAGCCAGAATCTCCTCCAGAAGGAAGATAACTGCATAGGTGGGGTTCTTGCCCTTTGGTTAGTACAGAGAGGGTTCTGGCTGGCTAAAGAGATAGCATACAGGGGCACTCAGGTGAAAAAAAATGGTTATGAAATCAACTGGTGTCAGAAAGTTATATAGATAAGTAAATTAACTATAAATGTAATTGTAATATGTAAATGTTAAGTCTTCCAGTCCCTATCAACTGCTGTATGTCCTGCAGGAAGTGGTGTATTCTTTCCAGTCTGACACAGTACTCTCTGCTGCCATCTCTGTCCGTATCAGGAACTGTCCAGAGCAGTATCAAACCCCTATAGAAAACCTCTGGACAGTTCCTGACACGGACAGAGGTGGCAGCAGAGAGCACTGTGTCAGACTAGAAAGAGTACACCACTTCCTGCAGGACATACAGCAGCTGATAAGTACTGGAAGACTTGAGATTTTTCAATAGAAGTAAATTAAATCGCCAATTCTCTACCGTTAAAATCTGGGGGGAAAGTTCCCTTTTTTTTACACTATGGCAAGATACAGATGGGCATGTTGTATCCGTGTACACACACACACAGTTCTATGAATAACCTAATATATGATCCTTTTTATTCTAATCCATTTGATGACAGACAAAGCCAATGGTGTAACACTAAATATAGGGGCCGTGGACAGCTGAACCCCAACACACAGCACTGGTCACTTAAGAAGAACACTAGATACGGTCTTTTATTAGATTGCCGTCCACTTCAAAGGACAAAGTGAGTGTAATCTTACCTCAGCTCAGTCACTTTACAGGTCGGGGCATCTATAGGACGTTAGTACAGGGTGCTGTTGTAGTCATGGTGCTGCGGCTGCTGCATGGCTATGGCTGACACAGCAGGACAAGTCGTTCTCCCTCCAGCTGACCAAACACATAGCGGGGCGGCAGGGCAAGTGGGGTAAACACTGCTGACCGCAGCTCTCCTGGTACAGACATGTAGAGCAAACACACAGAGCACCTAGTGCAGAGGGATCAAAGGGATCAGTGTCTGTATGGTCTGACCATGGAGGTGACAGGCGCTGTCACTGATCTAAGCCTTACCTGAACATGTTGTCACTGTCAGCTTCATCTGAATGTGCTGTCACGGTCCTAAGCTTCACCTAAACATGCTGTCACGTCCTAAGCTACACCTGAATGTGCTGTCACTGTCCTAAGCTTCACCTAAACATGCAGTCATTGTCCTAAGCTTCACCTAAACATGCCGTCACTGTCCTAAGCTACACGTGAATGTGCTGTCACTGTCCTAAACTTCACCTGAACGCACTGTCACTGTCCTAAGCTTCACATAAACGCGCTGTCACTGTTCTAGGTTTCACCTGAACGCACTGTCACTGTCCTAAACCTTACCTGAATGAGTTGTCACTGTCCTAAGCTTCACCTGAACGTGCTGTCATTGAAGCTGTCTAATGGTACATTTACACGGAGCGATAATTCGTCCGTTCGCACGATTAACGATTTTGAATGAACAATGTTTTTTTTATAACGATCAGCGTTTAGACGGAACGATGCATCGTACGGAAAAATCGTTATGCGATCGTTTTGCGATCGCTTAAGCCTATCTCACACATAGGTGAAATCGCTGAAAGAATGTTTACACGGAACGATCGCGAATTTTTTGCAAACGATCAACGACTATTTGAGAACATGTTGAAAGATCAAAATGAACGATTTCTTGCTCGTCGCTTGATCGTTCGCTGTGTTTACACGTACGATTATCGTTCGAATTCGATCGTTATCGTGCAAAAACGAACAATCAATCGTTCCGTGTAAAAGGACTATAACACTTGGGATAAAGTGCTCAGCTGCAGACATTTGCACATTTGATCTCGGCGTGTGAATGGATCCTTAGCATACAATCTGCCTCTGCTGGTCAGTAAGGAATTAGTAATTTAGGAAATCTATCAGCTATATATCAGGCTCAGAGCTGCAGACATGCGCAGATAGCTGATAGAGAGTTAAAACAAATGATGTCTTTTGGCTAATAGGTATTTTTTCCAAAGTTATAAAATCACATTTTCCTTCTAAGCTAAGTCCTCCACCCCTCCTGCTTGGCTTCCAGCACTGAGCATTTTACATTGATCAAGCACAGCAGGGAGGGAACTGCAGTGTATGCTGCTGCTCAGGCCGTCTTCTACAACACTTGAGCTTAGAAGGAAAACATGATTTTATAACTTTGCAAACAGCCATTAGCTATGAGACAGGTATCATTAGTTTTATCCACTATCTGCAGCTCTGAGCATCGTATACAAATTAATTGATATGTTCAGAATGACTGGGTGGAAACAACTGTACGTGATGTGATGTAATGTGTGGAGACACACGCACCATATCATGCAGCCAGAATAACGTAACTGTATGCCAATGTTCCCTGTACCAGAAATGTCCCCTTTTATTGAAGCATATTTTCTGTAACTCCGCTATGCGCTGCCAGATGTGAGACACATGGAAAATATGCATCCATACAGTTGCCCATATTTTTATTTGGAATTTTTTTTTCTCTCCATAAACATATTGGCAGGTTAATAAGCTTCCTGATCACACTGCTGTGTGTTATGGGAATGTGTGAGCGTACGTGTGTGAAAATTGTATGGGGCCAACATATTCCAGGGTGCTGTCCAGAGAATACCTTACTCTACTGGGATCAGTTACCACTATGAGCAACAATCCTAATAACCAAAACTCACACACGTCAGAATCCAGAATGATCACTAGATCTTATTAAAAGGGGTTGTTCATCCAAAAAAAAAAAAATCTTTCAGATCAACTGGTCCCAGAAAGTGGCAGAGATTTGTAATTTACTTCTTTAAAAAAATAAATCTTATTTCTTCCAGTACTTATCAGCTGCTGTATGTTATTTTTTTTCCAGTCTGGCGAGTAGGAGAGGTTTTCTATGGGGAATTGCTGCTGCTCTGGACAGTTTCTGACATGGACAGAGGTGGCAGTAGAGAGCACTGTGTCAGACTTGAAAGAATACACCACTGTAGGACATACAGCAGCTGATAAGTACTGGAAGACTGGGGAATTTTTAATATAAGTAAATTACATACTGCTGGCACCAGTATTTTTTTTTATGAAATACCCCTTTAGTTCAGCTCTGGACAACAACACAATCTGTAACTATACAGTACAAACTTTTAACCAAAGAAAACATTGACTTTAAGGCCCCAAAAACGGAAATTACTTACGGTAATGATGTTTCCCGGAGTACATGACAGCACCAACCAGAGAGAGGGACCCCGCCTCCCCAGGGACAGGAACCTGAAGAGATAAAAGAGCAGGCCCTCCTCTTCCTCCTCAGTGAATTTCCGAGACCAAAGAGAGCCTGAATTATTAGTTACAACAACCTCTTATAACCGTACCCCTATCACCAATTCCGACATTAACACCCTGTGAACACCCTAGTGCCAACAGAAGCCGAACAGAAAAGAAAAGAAAAGAAAAGGGTGGGTTATACCATGGTGCTGTCATGTACTCCGGGAAACATCATTACCGTAAGTAATTTCCGTTTTCCCCCTCGACATGACAGCACCAACCAGAGAGAATACCAGAGATGGAATTTTAGGGAGGGACCACCGCTTGTAACACCTTTCTCCCAAAAGCAAGCTCCGAGGCAGAAGAAAGATCTAACCGATAGTGACGAAAAAAAGTGTGTGGTGACGACCATACTGCCGCCTTGCAAATTTGATCTAGCGAGGCGTCTCCCCTTTCGGCCCAGGAGGTGGCCACTGCCCGAGTAGAGTGGGCCTTTACAGAGAGAGGAGGAGACAGACCAGAAGACGAGTAACACATACATATAGCCTGCCTAATCCACCTAGCTAGGGTCCCCCTAGACACCTTATCACCCTTATTAGGACCCGCAAACTGTATAAACAGGGAATTTGTCTTTCTAAACTGCTTTGTTATTTCTAAGTACTTAATCACTGTCCTCCTTACATCCAGCAAGTGAAATTCTTTTTCCCTATCATTCCTGGGATTATCACAGAAGGATGGGAGGACTATTTCTTGTGTTTGGTGGAAATTAGAGACTACCTTCGGTAAAAAAGAGGGGTCTGGTTTAAAGATAATTCTATCTGAAAGTATTCTTGTGTAAGGTTCTGAACTAGACAGGTGGACTAACTCACAAACCCTTCTGGCTGAAGTAATTGCCACAAGCAAGGCTGTTTTCCACGTTAAAATCTTAAGGGAAGCTTTCGTCAATGGCTCGAAGGGCCCTTTAATTAAGGCATTTAGGACCACATTTAGGTCCCATGGAGGAGTTTTATTCACTACCCTGGGACATATTTTTACTAAAGCTCTAAAAAAAACGCATAATCCAAGGATGTCTGGCTAGCTGTTGATCATACAATGCCCCTAGCGCAGACACCTGTACTTTCAGGGTTGCTGGTTTTAACCCCTTCTCCAACCCTTTCTGTAAGAAATCAAGAATCTTCGCTATATTTGGACTACTAAAATCTAACTGTCTTGTTCCCACAAAATTAAAGAAAGTTTTCCAGATTCTGAAATAAATCTTGCAGGTAATCGGCTTTCTGCTCAGCTGCAAGGTAGAAATTACCGAATCTGATAACCCCTTGCTCTTAAGAATCATCCTCTCAAGAGCCAAGCCGTCAAGTGTAGATGTTGTGCTTGTGGATGCAGAATCGGGCCCTGAGATAGTAGGTCTGGTAGTTCTGGCAGCACCCACGGATCCGCAATTGACAAATCTCTGAGGGCTGAGAACCAGGCCCTGCGCGGCCAAAACGGGGCGATCAGAATGACTCTCGCTTGATCCTGTCTGATTTTCCTTAACACCCTTGGGAGAATGGCTATTGGCGGGAAGGCATACGCTAGATCCCACCCCCATGTCTGTGACAGGGCGTCCACCGCCATCGGCTTGTCCATGGGGGACAGTGAGTAGAACCGATCTATCTGCCGATTCTCCCTGGTTGCAAATAAATCCACCTCCGGACTTCCCCACAGACGCACAATCTTTTGGAAGATTTGTCGGCTCAACTTCCATTCTCCCTGTTTTAAACGATTTCTGCTTAAGTAGTCCGCCCTTATGTTTTGCGATCCCTTTAGATGGACAGCCGAGAGGCTTAGGAGATTTATTTCTGCAAAGGCAAAAATTTTATAAGACAGATTCAATAAACTCTTACTTCTTGTGGTACCCTGCCTGTTTATTATGGCAACCGCTGTGGAGTTGTCTGTAAGCACATTAATATTTGAGTTCTTAATATACTCCTCTGACCTCTTAAGAGCCTCACTGATTGCTGCCAACTCTCTAAAATTTGATGATCTTTCCTCAAAGGAACTATCCCATGATCCTTGAAAATCCAAACTACCTAAGTGGGCTCCCCAACCTGAGGGGCTGGCATCTGTAGTGATGACTAAAGGACATTTCCTGACCCAGGATAACCCCACTGAAAGATGCTCTGTCTTCAACCACCAGGATAAACTTTTCACAACCTCCTTTGTCAACACTATGGATCTATCTAGCCCTCCCGGGGATCCGTCCCAAAGATCTAGGAGGTATGTCTGAAGGGGCCTGGAGTGTGTCTGTGCCCATGGGACTGCCGGAATAGCTGCCGTAAATAACCCCAGCAAGGACATACCCCTTCTGATTGTGAGCCTGGGATTTCTTACTGCCAGCGACACTGTGGATTGTATTTTCTGGATCTTTTCTTCTGGCAGAAAAGACCTTTGAACAGAAGAATCTAAAACGATCCCCAGAAACTTTTTCCTTTGCGCTGGAGACAAAAAAGATTTTTCATAATTTACAATCCATCCCAGCCTACCTAGGATGGCTAAAGTTCTATCTACTAGTGACTGTAATAACTCTGCTGATTCAGCCACCAACAAAAAATCGTCTAAATAAGGGATGAACAGACCTGGCCCTTCCCTGACATGCGCTGCCATCTCTGCCACGATTTTGGTGAACACCCTGGGTGCTATCGCTATGCCGAAGGGAAGAGCCTGGAACTGAAGGTGAAACAAAGAACCATTTATACATATAGCAATACGTAGGTACTTCTGAAATTGTGAGTGTATAGGGACATGCAAGTAGGCATCCTTTAAGTCAATAGATGCCATAAAACAATCTTTGCTAAGTAAATTAACCGTAGACTTGACCGTCTCCATCTTAAATTTTTGGTATCTTAGATACTTATTTAATGGTTTTAAATTAATGATAACTCTATAGGAGCCATCCGGTTTCTGGATCAAAAAAAGGCTAGAGTAGAAGCCATGACACCTTTCAGCCTCTGGCACTGGTACCAGGACATTTTTATTTATCAAAGAAATAACTTCCCCCTCTAAGGTCTTCTGACCTATTTCTCCCATGTGACTTCTTGTCACCAAAAACCGGGTAGGGGGTAATGATACAAAATCAAAACTAACTCCTTCTCTAATATAACTGAGAACCCAACTGCTACCGCAGATCTTTTCCCATTCACTAAAAAAAAACTTCAATCTGCCTCCTACTTGCTCTGAATTATTGGCCGGCTGGCTTCTTCCCCATGTCCGATTTCTGGTTGAAGAGGTATCCCCTAGCTCTGGATGCCCCTCTTCCTCTTGATCTATCTGCAGCTCGACCCCGGAAGTTTCCCCTTCCTTGTACCCGAAAGGACTGGAACCTTCCTGGTTGATAAGTAGAGGGAAAACCTTTCTTTTTGTCCCCTGCTTTTTCTAATAAATCTTCTAGCACCGAACCAAATAATGTATTTCCCTCACAGGGAATGTTACATAATTTTGTCTTGGCCACAGCATCTCCGGCCCAATTCTTTAACCATATGGCCCTCCTGGCTGAATTGGATAGGGCTGCGGATCTTGCGGAAAACCGCAAGGCATCCGCAGACGCATCCGCTAAAAAGGATGCTGATTTTTTTAGCCTGGGCAGGGATGCTAACAGATTTTCTCTAGACTCGCCAGACTGCAGCCCTTCCTCCATCTGTGCCAACCATAATAACATAGCCCTAGCTACACAAGTGCTTGCTACACTCGGCTTAAAGGACTCTGTTGTGGCTTCCCAAGCTCTCTTTAAGAACCCCTCCGCTTTTTTGTCCATTGGGTCCTTCAAGGTGCCCAGATCTTCAAACGGGAGAGTTCCCTTTTTTGAGACTTTGGCAATGGCCACATCTATTTTTGGGGGATGGACCCACCCTGGATTTTCTGAGTCGTTAAAAGGGTATTTCCTTTTTACCGCTCTGGGCACAAACCCCTTTCTATCAGGCTTGGACCATTCCCTCTTAATAAGGGCTGATATGCTTCTGTGGACTGGAAAGACTACTTTCTTTTTCTCCTCTAGCCCCCCAAACATGATATCTTGGATTGACTTAGGCGCTACTTGTTCCTCCAGCTGCATAGTAGCTCGGACCTCTTTAACTAAAAAGTCCACATCCTCTAAGGGGCACAATGGCTTCCCTCCAGCATCTTCCTCTGGCACATTAGCTTCCTCTATTTCAGAGGTATTATTTTCTGCCCCATCCGTCTCCTGATCGGAATAACCCGCACCTGCATGCGAGGGGCCCGCAGCCTCCACAACCAGAGGGGCTGCCACAGGTGGGACTACTTTTAGAGAGTTCTGGATTTCCGTTTTAATCAACTCCCTAAAAATAGGAAAAACACAAAAAACGCCTTAGCTATGTGCTGACTTTTCACCAGCAATATACTGGGCAACAACAGAGGAATCACTCACTTCATGGATGCTAGCAAGGTAGACATATTAGGGACTTCTGCTGACACCATCTTGCTCACACAGGAGTCACATGTAGGACGATCCAAATCAGCCGGTAACCTGACTTTACAAATCCTACATTCTTTCTTAGTAGATTTTGAGGACCTCTTAACCTCCTCTTCCTAAGAAAACACCATATTGTCAGCTCCCTGAGAGATTTTTTGTCTTACCTCCGAGTGACCCTCAGCCCCCTGGTACCCTGGGTTTTTCTGCCGTCCGCTCCGATTCCTTTCTTTCACTCATCGCTGCGTCTCGTGACCGGCCTTCTCACCCCCAACTGCCTGCGCCACACTCTCGCCTTTATGACACCACGAGCGCTCCTCACTGAAGAGCCTCCGGCATCCGGCGCTCTTCCGGCGTGTGACGCGGCTTCCGGAACTTCCAGACGCGTCACCGCGCGTCACTTCCGGAAGTTCCGACACTAGGCCTCAATCCTCCGGACCCTCCGGCGCGCCACAGCGCTTCCCCGGAGCTCCGATACTGCGTCCGGCCTGACTGGGAACCGATCCCGATGTCTCCTCAGTCTCCGGGGTGAGTAGGACTTAGGCCGAACTACGGCCTCTAGAGCATCCCCCTCAGCTTACAGCCCCAGGGAATAGAGGGAGCTCCGGTCTCCTACTCCTTCAGGCTTCCCGCAGGGACAGGAAACCACTGAGGAGGAAGAGGAGGGCCTGCTCTTTTATCTCTTCAGGTTCCTGTCCCTGGGGAGGCGGGGTCCCTCTCTCTGGTTGGTGCTGTCATGTCGAGGGGGAAAAAATGACGGTTATACTTTACTTTACATACTTTGTGATCGGTGAGAACTTTTCCAACTTGTAGGGAACAGTCCGGAATAACGTATTTCTTCGTGTCAGGACAATCATTAACCCTGATACGGTCAGAGCTCCGGCCGGACTCTCTACAGTCAAACACAGCCCCTTTCATATAGCAGTAGTGTCATACAAATAACAGCATTCCTCCATAGATAGGGAATAAAATAATCATCACTCTAAACACAAATAAGCAAAGAAAATCCATCCGCCTGTCACATGATCCGGAGATTTATAGAGGAAAACAGCCGCGTGCGTCCAAAACAAACACAATTACGTCATGTTCCCTGTTCCCAGTCCTTCCTACAAAGCTACACAGCAGCGGGTCAAGGTCCACAGGGAAAAGAATAAATGAGATAGTGAACCGTGATCTCACTGCGGCCTTCATAAGGGTCTTATCAGGAAAAGGAGCTTTACATGAAAGGAGTGAGCTTTATTACAGCAGTTATTAGGGAAGTAACACGGCACATATTAGCACATACTGTTATGCAGAAAAAGTGTATATATATATATATATATATATATATATATATATATATATATATATATATATATATATACACATACATACACACACACACACACACACACACATCACCTATGGAGATTTTGTTAAATTTTACACTGACTACAATAAGGCACAAGTGTATTAAATAGGTGAAAAATAGGTAAAAGCCAGGTCTGCCGCTCCCCCATGATTACACATCACGTGCATGTATATAGCATACATAGTATATAACATATAGCATGTATAGTATTCTTTTGGGATCAATGACATTTCATCTAAATATGATATGAAATGTGCTCGCTCAAACAGCAAAGAATACAATTGTGCTGAATTTTTTGGATTGAAACTTAATACCCTAATCACTACTATCACAGACAGCTCACTAAGGGGTTCAGGGGCTCAGTTTTCTTCCCTGCATTGTGGATGTTTACTTAAAGGGGTACTCCAGAGGGGAATAAAGTTTTCAAACTGGTAGCAGAAAGTTTTACTGTTAATTACTTATTTATTTTAAAAAAAAATAATCTAAACTCAGTCCTTCCAGTACTTATCAGCTGCTATATGCCCTGAAAGAGGTGGTGAATTCTTTCTGCTGACATCTCTGTCTATGTCTGAAACTGTCCAGAGTGGTAGCAAATGCCCCATAGAAAACATCTACTGCTTTGGACAGTTCCTGACATGGACAGAGGTGGCAGCAGAGAGAACTGTGTCAGACTGAAAAAGACATACAGCAGCTGATAAGTACTGGAATACTGTATAACTTTATGCTACTAGTTGATTTTAATTATTTTTTTGAGGGGGGGGGGGAATAGCAAAAAGAAAAACAATTGCAGTTTTTTATGTCACGGGCTATGTGGAATATAAATTTACTTTTTCCTATGGGTTATAATGATTGTATATCACGTGTATTACAGTAAACTATTTTTGAAAAACTAAACGCTTAGCTAATTTTTTCTTTCAACTGTTTTTGTTTCCCTAACAATGGAGGTTCTGGTTGGATTGGCCAAATGTTTAATTTCTATGGTGGCCTCAAAGCTCTCCCTGACAGATGATGATGGCAGACAGAAGGATCGGCCATGTTGGATTCCAATCACCTGATCCTTTTGTTCTCAGAGAGACAAGCCACCCCCAAAAAAGTCTCTCCTCTCCCCATTTAGAATACATGAATGTTCAGCCCGGACAAACATTCAGGAAACATTCGGCTAACAGCTATCACATGTTTATGGCTACCTGTACCCTGACTTAATAATAGGCGGGTACCTATGTTGGACCTGGGGGTTTTGTTAGGCCCCTGGATGTCACATTAATGTGTCAATGTCCCACAGAGCACCAATCAGCTGACAGATGGAGCCCATTCCAAAACATGTTAGAAGTCGCAGTGGTATCTAAGGGGTTACCGCCAAGATCACATGATCTGAGACTTTATTGGTCTCTAATGGTATATGGCATCTGACAGTGTATAGTGCTGAAATCTTGGGAGCATCAGAAAGGAATAAAAACATCATATAGTGGTGGGTAATGGGTTAAATAAAAAAAAACACCATTACTGTTAACATCCAAGACAGAATTGTTCCATTACGGCTTCAATCTTCAAGACAGATGCCACTTCAGAGACCTGGGGCCTGGTACAACACCGGCAAAGTCCAACAATCCTCCCGCAGTCATAATAATCCGGACAATTAACAGCTGGAGATTCCAAAGCCCCCGGGAAAATTTACACCTAATCCGAATCTAAAACAATCCCCTCATTCCTGAGCCCTCCAAGCACATTAACGCGTTTCATACCCTCCACAAGTGCTTCTCAGAGGTAACACAAACCTCCAGGACGGATTACCGCCTGACAACGCCTCACCAACTCCTGGAGACACAGTTCTCACGTTTTCACAAAAAAAAAAAAAAAAAAAAAAAACTGTAATGATTTTTTTTACTTTTCTACTTTAAAAAGATCATGAAAAACATTGAGAAGCAGCGAGTAGACGTGTGATAGAACCGCTAGTCTATTCACTACAACGGCCGCCAGAGGAGCTCACTCAAGATTGTGTTCCCATCTGCAGATTAGCACAGCGCAGTAAGGAGAGATGAGCGAGCACTAAAATACTGGATGCTTATATGTCGTATTAAGTATTTTCCAATACTCGAATGTTCAAATCGAGTAACAGACCCCATTGAAGTAAATGGGAGATTAGAGCATTTTTTTCAGGAGTCCCATACTCGGCAGAGGGGAGGGTGACTGGTCCATCCAAAAACCTCAGGAAGTGATGGAAACCGCAGGGGGGGCACATGCATGGATGCATCTAAGACTCCCAGGCCGCTGTATTAGCTGTATACTGGACCACTACCAGACTGAGTGGACCCTATAATACTGGTATACTATACTGGATGTCAGATACACACAGGGATATCACTAGTCCTAAAAAGCACTTCTGGGTAGTTGTGGATTGATGCTGGTACTCCTACTGTGTATTCCAATAACACAAGCTGTAGCACAGTATACAGCTCTGTATACTAGCTATATACCAGCACCAGTATACTGTACCACTATCAGTATTCGGTAAAATACTGGTATATTGTATGTAATATAGGCTATTTTTGGGGGGATGTCACACTGTGAGATTACTAGTCCTGAAAAGAACTTTTTGGTTTTTGTTAGCTAGTCACTTACCTAAGCCTACACTAGCTCTGTCCCTGCTCCAGTATCTCTCCCTCTCAGCCAAGCATTAGATGACCTTTGTCTATATACACCGAGATCACCTGATGCAGCCGGCCAATCACTGCTGGACCAGCAGCCAACATGGCATCCAGAATAGCAGGATGTACCAGCCCCTTTCCTGTATATTTATTGGCTGATTTAGGCCGCCAGACATGCGGGGAGGAGACTTGCTATTATACACAAATACTACATGGTGTTTGTTAGAGTATCAAGCATTTTTGAGCACTCTGAAACTCAAGCGCATAGTCTACTCCAATGAATAGTCCATATATTTATCTCATTTCTGGTAGTAAGTAAAAGTTGCCATAAATCCAAGGTAGGCCTCAGATTCAATCCGCCATGTGAAGGCGCTGTTAGCATGAAAAGTGTTCTCATTCACTGACAGCTAGCAACTATTTTCAAAATGGTGAAGAACCGTAATATAAAAGTACATTAGAAAGTTATAGAGCGTTCCTTTATTTATATGAAATGGAAAAAAGCTATATAAATAATCATCTCAATAATGCACAGCGGTAACATTTCCCAAGGGAATGAGACTGGCTTATAGGCCATTAGGAAAATCTGATCTGTCCATAAAAACCTCAGACTTTATACACACAGGGCAGCATGGTGTAGTGTTACCCCTCATTCATCATCTGTGCCAGATATATGATGGTGGGAGCCTGACTGGAGGGGAGAAAGAAGGTGGTCTGGGATGTACAATGGATTGTAATCAACTCAGTCCAATAATAATAATAATAATAATATATATTTTTCCTCTTGCAACAAGAAGTTTTTCCCCCCAGCTGTAACTTCCCCATTTTCAGGATCTCTGCCTGCAGTTAGTGAATGGAGACTACTCAGCTGAATACCTATTCTGACCACTTTTACTCATCTGCTCTATTAGCTTAATATGGGAATATAAGCAATATATCTTATCAGACAAAAATGCATCCTTCTCCTGTTATCATGAATAATCCCTCTCTCTACTCTCCCTACCAAACGGTCTTCTACTTTAAAAAAAACAACGGCTTTTTTTTTTTTTTTTTTTTTTTTTACTGGTTATAACTTGTAGCAGCTCCAGGTTCAGGTTCAGTAAAGTCGTCCGTAATTGTGGATCCATAATCACGGTTCACCTTAGCGCACATTGATGTATATTGAGCTATTCACACAGTCAGTTTTAATTTTGATCTGTAATCCATTCCGTAAAAAAAAGAGGACATGTCCTAGTGCGGATTGTGGTACGGATTAGCAATAGAAGTCTATGGGACCCGTATCTTTTTTTCTTTACAGGCGTCACAGATATCGCATCCTTGACATCCGCAAAAAAACACGGATCAAATCTATGCAAACTAGTACTTGTGACATTTTACGGAAACCGATGCAATTGCGGATGAATTTATATGGACCACGGAGGAGGTTTTGCAGTCCAGAAAAATTACTGAACGTGTGAATGAAGCCTAAGTTCCTGGATACACACACACTGCAGAGTGAGAGAAGGCTAGCTAAAGAAATCTGCAGATAAAACGCCATATGGGGAAGTTCACACAGAGTAAATTTAGCGGAATTCCGTCTGTTTAGTGGAATGGCTCGCGCGCCTCCGCTTCCTCGGACGGACATGTCAATTCTTTGAGCTGAGAGCGGCAGAAACCAAGGCACGAGAGCGTCCCATTGAAACAGATGGCAGACAGAATTCTGCCCTCCACCACGGAATTCCACTGATTTTACTCTGTGTAAACTGGCCCTAGCAGTATAACAATGTATTCCTGGATCCCTGACTCTAAAGAGACATTCACACGTTTTGTGCACAGTCCATAATTACAAACAATATGCAACGTACTTTGGCGTTCCTAGCACAATCACTCATTATAATGTCAGGAGCGCCGAAACAGTTTACATCTTTGCGCTACTGTACTGACACAGTGTCAGTACAGTAGCGCGAACACTTAAAGTGTTCCAGAGCTCCCGGCATCATAATACTGGGATTCCGGTCCGTTGCACATCTCCCGTGCACGGAATCACAGAATGTGTGGAAACCCCCTCACCTTATAAATGTTACTTATCGGCTGATAACTGCAGAGAACTGTGAGCTACTATGTGCTATGGTCAAACCTTCACCCCAATAGCATCCAAGCAAGCGTACACATGATAAGAGTATCTCTAATAAATGTTAGAGTCACATTAGAATACCTGGTGATTTCTTGGAAGCTCTTTGCTGCATGGAGTATGACTGGCGGGGCAGCAGAGGAGATGACGGTAAAGAGACAGACACTCCCTTGGTGAAGCCCATTTTGTAGAGGTCCTCCTGGATGCCCGGAGTGACCATTGGATAATCCACATTGTTACCGGTAAATAAAATGTGTTGTGCATTGTCTTCAGCTAAAAAACAAAACAAAAAAAAACATTAAAATAAGTTAAATATTTAAATAAATTAACAGTTTCCTTACTTTATCGGTGACTAGTGATCACAGAAATGTCTAATTAAAGTCCTCAGGCCTGGTAATTCAACACAGTCATAAATACGTTATGAATTAAAGGGTAAAGGGGTACTCCGGAGTGAAAAAATGTTTTCAAATCAACTGGTCTCAGAAAGTTATAAAGATTTGTAAATGACTTCTGTTTAAAAATCAAGTACTTATCAGTTGCTGTATGTCCTGCAGGAAGTGAAGTATTCTTTCCAGTCTGACACGGTGCTCTCTGCTGCCACCTCTATCCAGAGCAGGAGAGGTTTTCTATGGGGATTTGCAGCTGCTCTGGACAGTTCCTGACATGGACAGAGATGTCACACTAGGAAGAATACACCACTTCCTGTAGGACATACAGTACTGGTAGGCTTGAGATTTAAAAACTTTTTTTATCCGGAGTACCCCTTTAAAATGACATTGTCAGAATAAGCTGCCCTGTGTGTGTGTACATGTGGAACAGCACTATATCTGACCATCATATATGTTGCAGATTTCTAAGTTGTCTTTAGCTGTCTCTCACTTTGCTGTGTGTGTGTGTGTGTGTGTGTGTGTACACGTGTGTGTGTACACGTGTGTGTACGCGCCCGGGCACTCCCCTCCCATCTTCCCCCTCCATAGACTTACAATCTGATCCTGAAGTCATAACCAGTAAACAAAAGCCAGGCTGATTTTTTTTTTTTTTTGGCAGGGAGGGTAGAGAGAGGGATGATGCATGATAACAGGAGAAGGAAACACTTTTGTCTGATAAGATATATTACAAAGTTTCTTATATTGGCTTATACTAGGCAAAGTTCATTGAAAAATCAGTGCCTATTTAAATTGTCGTACCTGAATGGATTCATTTTGTCAAATGCTGCATCTGAACGATCAGCCCTTGGTTTAGATCAGTTATCACCAACTTGTGGCTCTCCAGCTATTGCACAACCACAGCATGCTGGGAGCTGTAGTTTTACAACAGTTCAGATGCTACAACACAGTGTATCAATGTCATTTCGAGTGTTCCTTTAAGGAGGTACAATGATGTACATGGTGATAGCTGATCTGGTCTATGTTCCCATCACTATTTTTTTTTATTTTTTTTCTTTGAAACATGGCTGGTGAGTGGTCTGGCCTTGAAGAATTGATCATTTTACTTATCTACTGAAACCAGAGAGTTCACAAAAAGCTTACACTAATTTCCCAGCCTATCTATAGCAGTTCTATTGATCAGCTGAGTCCATTACTTTACTGTTGACTTCTAATACCCAGGTAACTCAGTGTCTGACATCCCTAAGGAATCGGTGTGAAACTTTGCTCTAGACCTGCAGGGTTTGTATCTCTATGTTGGGTTGTGTAAAAGTAATTATATGAGTTATTATATTACTAATATTTTCATTAGGCACTATGCATTATGTATGTCACAATGACTCCTCACAAAATTGTAATATATTCTGGAAACATTTTACACCAGTCCCCTTTGAAGTATATATTAAAATGGATCCATGGCCTCTTCTGATCTGTTTTAGTGAAGACATGTATTTCCCAAAAAAATAATTTTATACCTTATAGTTGTTTTGCCTTTATAGTTGTATTGCTGTGGAATTCGTTAGTTTTTCAATTGGAAATCTGCGACTAAGTGGGTGTTACCAACTGGGGGCGTGTCCCTTCACATTGACACTATCCAATCAAAGCTGGCAGTGTTAGACAGTGCACGGACATGCCCCCAGATGGCAACACCCATTTGTCTATTTACTCATACCTCTTTTCTAGTAAGGGGAGGCAAAATACAGAGCTATAAGAAATGAGGCTCCAGAATTGATTGTTATTTTATGGGGTATACATGTATTTACTAAAAATAAAAGTCAGGAGAGGATGCAGGTCCTTTTTAAAGGGGTTATATGTTATTAGGAATAAGTCCGTGATATACGGTCGGCAAGCTGACTGTATACCACGGACTGTACTCTTTTTTTTTTTATAAATTCTTTATTTAAACCAAACTAAACCACATTTTCTGCAGGTACAGACAAAGAGCAGGGACCCACCACCCTCCAAGCACCCTCCAAGCACCCAGAAACATGACATAATGCAAACAATGAAATTCACCGCACTAGGGAAAATACGAGAAAAAAACAAAGACCACAAAAATGAGGTTATGTGGTAGATAATAACTGAGCCCGTGCTTATTGCCCAACAGGCGCCAGAAGAGCGAAGGCCCCCTCCGTCCTCTCTACTTTTCCAGCAAAAGTGCAGATGCACTAAGAATAGAGAGACCTTAGAAAAAAGGGAAAAAGAAAAGGGAGAACCAAATCAGGTCCCCTCTCAGATGGAGTTAGAGTAGAGAGGGCAAAGGGAAGAGAGAGAGAGAAAGGATAAGCAAGCAGAGGGTGAGAAAAAAGAAGAGAAGGAGAAAAGGAAGGAAAAAAAGAAGAGGAGAAAAAAAAAGGGGAGGGGGGGGAGGGATGGAGGTAGGTTTAGAAGAGGGGAGGTAAGGTAGGGTGGGGTGGGGGGGGGGGGGGGGTACAAGAGCTATGGCCACCGCCAGTCGACCAGTTTTGACCACCTCAGGGTTCACTCAGGAGGGCGTAACAGTCTCCGGCTCCAATGTAAGCAAGGAGGCTAAATCAGTCGTGCCCTGAAATTCCAACCAAATGAACCACGTCTTGGTGAAACCACGGACTGCACTCTTGACCTCTTATAGAACTGTCAAAATCATAATTTAGTATGATGCCAAGTTAAAGCTCTGTGCTCCTGTGCTGACACAGCCATGTCAGTTCAGTAGCATAGAACTTTCGCTGTTTTGGAGCACCCAGCTTCATCATCATAATAAATGATGATGTTGAGAGTTGCATAAAGAGGTCAAGAGTGCAGTCCGTGGTATACATCAGCTTGTGGACCGTAAATCATGAACGTGTGCATGCTGCCTAAGGGCCTAATAACGGTACATAGGATGAATCTGATATCACAGCTCAGTAAATGAGGCAAAACTGCAATACAAGGCACAACCCAAGCACAAAAGTAGCGCTGTTACCAGAAAAGAAGACCTTTTCCCTAATCTCATGCAACGTGTTTATGTCTATGTATGAAGTGCTGATAGTCTCAACCTCTAGATATTTATTAAACCCATAGGTAGATCGTTTAACGTCTAAAAAGTTTCAATATATAGTATAACCACAGCACGACTAGAATAAAGCAACTTTTGGCTCTACAAAGAAATCTCATAAAACGACATCCCAAAAGGACGGTAAAACAAGCCGGGATGGTAACGTAAGACCTGCAACTAAGGGGAAGAAAATAAAAAAGAGGAGAAAGGGAAGCAAGTGGGAAATCGGAAATCCATTTGTATAGAAAGTCTAATTCAGGCCGGAATTCATGGGAACGCATTGAAAGAGAAGCCTTTCCTCTGAACTTGGAAGCAGCGGTGAAAGATTTACAGGAGACAAGTAGAAAATGTGGAAATGAATAGCACTTAATGTAAAGACCTTCCCTGCATTACCCTGTTGTTTGATTTGGCTTCACAAAGACTTTTTCCCTGCTCCGATCCTTCGGCCTGTCTCCTCTGGTGTAATATATGTCCCCCGCTTTGTGCGGCATGGCGGAGGGCAATAATAAAAACTACCACAGGCAAAGCTGATGACATTATATACAGTGGGGTGGGATACGAATGCAGGACCCTAAACCCTAAAATAAATCATAGATATCTACAAAGCAGAGATTACTTCTCCAACCCTTTGATCAAGTCAAAAGAGTTGTGGGGTTTAAGACATGCGGAAACACCCCAATTATTCATAGCGCTGAGCAATGACAAGATTCCCGCCTTGTTACATTGTGGAGGTGATGAAGTACACAGCATGGTATTGTATGTATATACTACAGAATGGGAAGCTGGATTTGCATCGGCCATTGAGTTAAAAGAGTTATCTTTCAAAATAAGTTATTGCAACTCTATGGGCTTTAACCATAGAGATATATGAGTAAAGTAGCAGAAACCCTGACTTTGGAAATTCAACTCAACTTCAACCATCTTAGGCTGGGTTCACACTATGTTTTTGCAAATCATATTTTACATCCATTTTTGCAAAAAAACGGATGAAAAAACAGATGCATTTGTATGCATCCATTTTGGTCTGTTTTTCCATTGACTTCCATAATAAAAAAAATGAATAAATCAAAATGCATCCTTTTTGTGTATGGATGCATTCTGATCCTTTTTTTTTTTTATAATGGAAGTAATTTGCAAAACAGATCAACAAGGATGCATACAAATGCATCCGTTTTTTCATCAGTTTTTGGCAAAAATGGATGAAAAAAAAAAAACAGATTGCAAAAACATAGTGTAAACCCAGCCTTAAAGGGGAAATATCAGCAGGTTCAAATGCACTCATGTATTTTAGGACACTGGGCCATTAACAGCCCAAAAAATATCTGGTTTCCCCATTGCATATTACCTATCGCTGTAGACCCCCCCCCCCCTCCACCCCACCCAAAACCAAAAACAACAAACAAATGATAAAAAAAAAAAAATTGGCTGGTACACTTGAATGGTGATTAGTAATAATCCGCCAATCAGAAGGGTTTTGTCCTGATCTTATGATTCTCACTTTGGAGTATATAACAGGCTGTAAGCCCTGCTATTCTATCAGTCTTGGCCCCCAGAAACTGTTCCATTACGTCTTCATCCGCCCACTAAAGCACAAGGAGAGGATGTTTGTAAGGGCTGATCTCATATTGTTGATACTTTGACTTTTAGTTCAGCATAATGACTGTGTATGCTGTGGGTGGCTGGGTCATTGGGCACATGGCGCAGTGACAGGATCTCACAGTGATCTATTGATGCTTTACAGAGGGCATGATGGGGCGGCATCACTCGGAGGACAAGGTAAACCATGTCTAATAAAGAATAGAAAGAGCTTCTTATCTACTGACCCATGGAACTAAATAAAACACTCCGACCAAAGACATCTAATGGCATGAGGACACTAACAGGGGGCACTCTGACCAAAGACATCTAATGGCATGAGGACACTAACAGGGGGCACTCTGACCAAAGACATCTAATGGCATGAGGACACTAACAGGGGGCACTCTGACCAAAGACATCTAATGGCATGAGGACACTAACAGGGGGCACTCTGACCAAAGACATCTAATGGCATGAGGACACTAACAGGGGGCACTCTGACCAAAGACATCTAATGGCATGAGGACACTAACAGGGGGCACTCTGACCAAAGACATCTAATGGCATGAGGACACTAACAGGGGGCACTCTGACCAAAGAGATCTAATGGCATGAGGACACTAACAGGGGGCACTCTGACCACTATGCACACTCAGCAGATCAGCAAGATATCCAGGAATCGCGTAATCCTACTCTGGGGGTGTAAATTGATCCCTCTACTTCACATGACACCGACCTATTATTATAGGCTGTAGCATGTATACAGCTATGCATCTATACAGCTATGACCAGGGGAAAGTAGAAAAATCAGTGTATCATAATACCTTGTTAATCCCTGGCACCAACCCCCCCCCCCCCTCTCCTCATCCCGCCATAGGTCGCTATGAATGACCCAACACCCCCCCCCCCCCATCCTACTCCCCGCCATAGGTCCCTATGAATGACCCAACATTGGTAAGGCAACAAATGTAGATGCAGCAATTCCCTGCACGTCTCTATGTCTTCTCTAAGCAGTTCTCTATTAGTTTTTCACGTTGACAGACTGATTGCGCTTCGCGGCTACCTCATAAAATTCCACTGGCGCGCCTCCAGCCTCCGGGACGTTTCAGCTCTGCTATTCCTACCCGCTCTGCTATGTCAGGGTACTTTATCTAAGTCCCATTCCTCAGCTACAAGAAGGAACGGATCTCCTGAGCAACGCACCTCACAAACATCTCTGGCAACAGAGTCAATATTTCCAGAGCCCATGCAAGTACAATGGCATCCGCCTTCCCTTTCTGTCTGCTGAATGGAGGAGCACTCACTGTGTGCTCAGGAGGCTGATGAACTTGTAGAGACACCCGGCTGTCAGCTTTCTCCTCAAAAAGAGGACCACATTTTTCTTACAGTGACTTGACAAAGTTTTCCCCACGCAAACAAGATTGGGAGATATATGGGACAACAACACACACAGACATAGCGCTTTCTATGCTTATCATATACATTACCCTTTATATAGGAGGCCTGAAGTTTGCTCAACAACATCAATAGCAACAGTCGTGGCCTGGCACGTCATTGTCCTTTTCATTCCTTCACTATGAGGAATGGGCTGGAGGAGGGCCTATACAAACTGCAGAGCTGTCCAGAGACATATGAAGAAGTATGGGCCGGGGGGAAACATTAAAGGGGTTACTGCATGAATCATTTTATACTAAAAGCTTCTAAAAGGATTTACAGTGTTTCTAGCATTATAATAAAATTCTATTTCAGTATTTCTTTGCTTCCCTTAGTACTGCTGGGGACAGACTGTGAACAGGATTGGTCTCCTTCCCCTCCTGGCGGCTGACAATATAGTTTTCTCATCTATACTGCCATGTTACTGCAGTGTTCCTTCCTTATTTCTATTGGCTGCTCCGAAGTGAACAGAAGATCACTATGCAAGGACCTGGCTGAGGAGAGTGAGACTGAGCATGTGTGTCCACCAATACTCAGCTGAGCAGATGGACGTGCACACTGCTATACATTTTTACCACCAGGTGGCACCATATTCTCTAAGCAAATGTTATAACTTTACTTTGAACGACTTACAATTTGTGAAAGCTGTTTAAGATAAGGTAAAATTTTATCTCTGGATGTATTTAACATGTCATATAAATGCTGAGACACTAAAACAAAATGCAGAAGAGTTCAGCTGAATTCTATACCTCGTGGTTTCATCAATCCATCAGGGTTTCAGTATCCAGACCATCATTTATTTTCTTTTTAATGATTAGGAGCCAGACAGTATAGATAGACTTTATTATGGGAACTGTCATATTGCCTGAGCTGCTTTTACTGGAATTTACACAACAGACTGGAGTTGATTCTAGGCATGCTC
This sequence comes from Dendropsophus ebraccatus, assembly GCF_027789765.1. Lineage (NCBI taxonomy): Eukaryota > Metazoa > Chordata > Amphibia > Anura > Hylidae > Dendropsophus > Dendropsophus ebraccatus. The sequence goes on along the minus strand of NC_091462.1, from coordinate 25,146,385 downwards.
TGTGACCAGTGCGAAGGTCAGTATGCAGGGAGGGGAGGCTGAACAGTAACCATCATCTATTGTGAAAGGCCTCGACCTGTCTTATGTATCTACTTTTCACTTTAACCCTATCTGTCATTATAAGGAGGACACTGCTGGAAAATGCTCTTTACTCAACAGGATGTCTCATCTTATTATTGGGCTTATTGGCCAGAGTGAAAACTGCAAGATTCCATAATTATTTCATAATATAACACCACCAGAAATTCTTGAAAGCCCGTGGGAACCCTTCATTGTTTATCCAGACATGGCTCTATAGATATACATGGGTGTGGCTATGCCTCATAATGTACTTTAGCCTGGACAGGTGAAGAAAGCTGAGCAGCAGTATGGGGACAAACTACATCTGTACGTACAGAAAGCTACCTGGGTGAACAATAAAGGGGACAAGCTTTTATACCGATGTTCCCTAGGGATAGGCCATTAATTGAAAGTTCCAGACTAGGAAATACAATACTCATCTCAAAAGGAAACCGTATGAGATGGGGCATTCATGCGAAATCTATAGGCCTCTGAATTGTCACTACTACACTACAGTCACAAAGATTCAGGTGACTGGTGAAGTTGGCTCCATGGCATCAGTCTCAATACGCAAGAAACCTGGTAGGTCATTGCAGACTTTATTGATTGTTGCATCAATCATCACCGTGGTCGCATCTTCTACCACACTACTTCCGTTGACAAAGACATGGTCACTTTCTTCCACAGACAGCGCGACTCTTGTCTCCAGTTCAGGTGTGATTTCCAATTAAGCTCCATTCACTTCAATGGAACAGAGTTGCAAAACCCGCCCCCAACTGGAGACAAGAGTGGTGCTGTGACTGGAAGAAAGCGGACATGTTTTTGTAGCGCTAAATAACCCCTTTAATATGTTCCATTAAAGAAATAGTGAACAAAAAGTAATTGTTAGTATAAAATAAATATAACGTCTATTAGGATATAAAGCTTTAGGCTACGCTGGTATTCCCAGCAGTGAATCACAAGGCATCGCTGGAATATTTGACATTTTCATTTTAATAAACATAGATAAGATTACAGATGGAGGAAAAACTCAGGAGGACAAGATAAGATTGTTATTCCAAGGATCTACAAAATTAAGAACTATCAGTAGGTAGAAGAGAATTAAAAGGGGTATTGTGGTTTCAATTTTTAAAAAAAAGGTTATTTTTTGTGGATTAAAAAAACAGTACTATTTCTGAACAGATTTAAGGAATTGATAAAGAAAGTATATTGAAATAGAAAAATCCCTTTGAATGTATAACCTAACACTATTGATGGGTGTTAAGGGTAAGCCATGAATATTACATTGGTAGAAGTCCTACATTGAATAAAGCAGGAAGCAGACAGCGCCATTCATTACGTAGTGGTTGTACTGGGTTACTGCAGATCAGCTCCCACCACACAAGGTCTGGAGCTGTCTGCTTCCCTGTTCCATTCACGGTGTACGGTGGGAACTATGACTGTGGCAAAAAAATCTGATTCATGGGGGTGACATATGTTGTACCCCTACTCATCAGCTATTGGTGGCCTATTTTGAGAAGTCATCGGGGAAAAAAAGTCCTTGAAAACCCCTTTAATTATATAATTAATAACTTTTAGTTGCTGTAACTGTAATAGTCCTTTTTACATTTATGGCCTATCCTTAGGACAAGTCATCAACGTTTAATTGGAAGCTTCTAAACGCAAGAGCTATACAATTCTGCATGCTTTACACAGGTCCCAACAGGTCGGCCCCATTGAAATAAACAGGAGTTTAGGGTTTAGACCATTAACAATCAAACAGTGATGACTAGAGATGAGCGCAACTCAAACATGTCTAGTCTAGAGTATCTTCATTCGGCATTTGAATACTGTTGGCTGAAAGTTGGATGCAGCTATAGGGAGTCCAAGAAATCATGGATACATTCAAATGCCAAATGATCTGATTTTTTAATAAACCCCTTTAATAGAGAGTAATCCTTAGGCCAATGGACCTATACATAGGACAATAGTAAAAAATAGCAAAATACCATCACATAAAAAGAGACTGTATTCAGGGCCAGCAGATAGACAGGAAAGGCTCTGGTACAGACTCTGCCACTAATAGAATGGCTCTGCGGATCTGTGTAATAAATGTTTTTTTTATAAATCCTAGAGGAAATCTCCAGCAAGTGACCCATAGACCTGCTGGTTGTAGGAGGCCCGGACCAACAAACCCATAAAGGGCCAAGAATTCTGTAATGAACCAGCTGACCTCCTGCTAGTCCCAATAAAACAGGGACATAAAAAACATGCAAGACGTGTAATTTAAGCCTCCTGCCAGAATGGAGAAGAGCTGGATTAGACTTAAAAGGGAACAAAAGCCATGTACTAAGTATGATCAATACCAGCGCATTTCACTGGGGTCTGTAATGCAGATGTGCTTTCTACATTTCATTCACGCTCCATGGCGTTCCGCTTCACAAACAGTGACATGGAACGTCTTAATAAACTGATGTGGAAAATAAACTAAGCGATTCCTTTTATTCATGTGTATTACATTTATTGCAGAAAACTATAAAAGGTAAAAGTCTGGTTTATATGTATATGCATGTGTCCCTATGTATCTAAAATGCTAATAAACTTTTCAAAAAATTGTACTGTTCTTATACAGCTTTTAAGAAGATATAAGTCTCCATGGTAACAGACTACACATAATTAATGTGTAGTCTGATCCTGTAGTCAGTCATATTCTCTACCTTAGAGGTACAGGTGGCAGGGAGCATGACTGCAGGATTAGACTTCCCCATACTTTATAAATCAATTTCACATCCTCTTCTTGCCCTGTTGCTGTGTGTCTTAAGGTGCATTCACATGTACCAAGATCACAGCGGAGTTCAGTTCAGTTCAAATTCAGCAGCAAAATCTGCTGCAATACTGTCATTACTATAGGTCTACATTCTCGCAGCGGATATTAGTTCCGCTGCGGTAAGATAGCAGCTGCCAACTTAACCCATTAGCTGCCGGGCTAATACATCACCTGCCCACAGGCCTCCTTCTCCGACTCCTGGTTCACTGACATCCCACCCAGCCAATGAGTGGCTGCGGTGGGACAGCCGGGGAGTGCTGAAGCCAGAGAAGCAGGAGGGAACACAGGCAGGTAATATATTAGCCCAGCAGTTGGTGGGTTAAGTGGGCAGTGGCTAGCGGATTTTTGTTCCGCTGTGAGAATGTAGTCCCATAGGCAATGACGGTACAGAGTATTTCTGCAGAATCCGCAGCATGAAATCAGCTACGAACTCTATACATGTAACATACCCTTGAAGAATATTTGTATTCATTCCTATGTATTCAAATACAAAAAAACTAAGCAGTGGTTCATATAGTCTGGATAATATCCTACCATATTGTATATGCAACTGCTATGAAAATCTGTCTCCATGGTTACAGACTACATACTAACTGTGTAGTCTGTCCCTAAGAACTGTACATTGGCAAGGAGTAAGGGACAGATGAAAGAGAGAATGACTGCAGGATTAGTCAACTTTTAGGAAGATCCAATATGCTAGGTGTGTCACCATTTTTCATAAACGCCCCCTTTTCAGAGACCACACCCCTTTATAGGTTACTTCATATACAACACATGGCTATAGAGGTGCTCAAAAGACCCCTGTCAATAGCCTAACAGTAAATAGGATTGAGTTATAATATGCTGGGAAAAAAAGTATATAAACACTCTTCGCCAATAAAAATTTTGAGTCCAACTTTGTACACTACCTATTTTTCTAGGATCGATTTTCATATACAGAACTCCACATCTCCTAAGTGCATTGACCTGTTTAGATAAACATACAGTTTTCAAGGGTAGACACAGAGCAAGTCAAAGTGTTCAATTTTTTGAAAACTTTCCTCCCTACATCCTCAGCTGAAGCTTCTTACATTTCCTGTATTCACATTTTACAAGTCCACAATGGTTACCAGGGGCCAGGGGGGTCACTTTCACGCTCCATAGATAACTTATTTAGTGCGTGACGCCATTACACGTTTACTTATAGCGTTCCGTTTTAGAGCAAACAGGACGGCAAACCTGACTCACATTAATCATACGGCTCGTTCATTAGATCAGATCACCCGAGGCTGCGGGCAAGTTATGAGCGGTACTAAATAGACCTGCTGTGACTTTATGCCAATGTTATTTTCATCACCTACGATATATTAGGACGATTATTACACAAGCTTTATGTAAATCTCTCTTCACACTATGTCATTATACCTATGGCTAATGCAATATCTGCTGCAGAGGGTTGTTATAGGGATTGGTGGCTGCAGCGCATGCTGGGACATGCGGTACAAAAACAGCTGGAAAACCAAAGGTAGCGTGATGTACACAAAATAATGGAGACAGCAAACAACTAATCAAACAGGAGCAATACACATATCCCCAGGGGAGACCTTTGATGCCAGTAATATTAACATCACTTGTGTGGCACAATTGTTTCGTATCTGTAGGAGCCTGAAATATAATTGTTGAGTCGTACTTGATAGCAGCCGCAGAACTGGGCAGAACATCACACAGCCAACCAGAAACAGTGGAAACCTTCTTCTTGTTTAACAAAGAAAGTTTTGTTTTGACCTAATCATTTTTTTTTTGTTCCCCTTAAAGGACAAAGTCTTAGTCAAGATTGTAGGGGCTGGAGGAAAAGGTCTCAGCTCCGTTCATAAAGTTGGAACTCCCGGGGTTTCCATATGACAGTCTGACAATGCCATGATCGCATTCATAAGCCAGACAGTAAAATTAAAGGAATACTCCAAGAAACCTACGGTAAGTCTATGTGATGCCTCATAGTAAAGGGTTCAATATGACAATATCAGGGTAAAAAGAACACCTAAGAGGTCGCTGTACTAGGTATAACAAAGTTTAAAGGTGAAGTCCAGTGAAATTCAAAAAAGGGAAGGCATCAGGGGAGGGGACAGCGTGAAAAAGATAAACAAAGAGAACCTGTCCCTGTGCCTCTGTAGCACTGCTACCAGGTTCCGCTGACAGCTCTAAGGGCCCTATTCCACCGGACGATTATCGTTCAGATTATCGTTAAATTGTTTGAATCTAAACGATAATCGTTCGGTTGAAATGCAGTTAACGATTAACGACCGAACGAGAAATCGTTGATCGCTTTATAAGACCTGGACCTATTTTTATTGTTGCTGGTTGGCAAAACGTTCGCATTGAATAAGACATCGTTCGGTCGTTCGCAATAGATACGAACGCAATAGCGAATAAAAAAGAAGCAAAGAAAAAACGATCGCAATTACAATCATACGTAACGATTATCGTTCCATGGAAAGGAGTGAACGTTTTCAGGTCTTTCACAATAGCGTTTCTTTGAGATCATTAATCGTTAACGATGATGCAAACGATAATCGTCCGGTGGAATAGGGCCCTAAGATATACTTTTCGGCTGATATGTGGGAACGTCACATACCCAGCTCTTCCAGCTGCAACATCATGGCCCGGCTAAGTGTCCCTCCCCAGTCACTGATTGTCTGAACCGGCAATCACTCAGCTGGGTTTGTGAAATTGCAGCTGGAAGAGCTGCAGGCCACTAGCGGCTATCAGCTGGAACCAGAACCCCGCCCTCCACCTTTTTTTGAATTTCGCAGGACTTCTCCTTTAATGTTAACAGTTAATACATTAAAAGGGGTTTCCAATGTTAAAATATTTTTTCATTTGTCTAATAAATTAGCAAATATTGGTATAAAAGTTATTTTGTTACCTTTCTGTGTTTTTTCCTACTGATGCAACCTGCTCTCTGCATTGTCATAGTTCCTGTATACATCTAGTAACAGATGACTTGTTTCTGCTGTAAACTCTAGCCAGCATTTCAGCCAACTCCATCAACGCCTTTATCAACTATGCAAAAGTGTCAGCAGAACCTCATTTACAAGTCTTAAAACACGGTACTAGTCAGATATTCCTCCAGAATAGGAAAACCAAACAAAGGGAAGGCTCCTGTGAATGGACCACCAAAAAAGCCATTATAGGTGGCCCTTTAAGTCAACAGCCAACTCAGTTACAAGTCTAAGGATATGACAAGGGTAATACCAAAGCCAGATATCCATCCAATGACAGCAGTTTCAGGGCGTGGACTCAACGAGTGAACCACAGTGCATTCTTTGGCTGGTCTATCAATCAAAGATCAGTGATAGTTTTGTCTAACCCCTCTAATATGTTGAAGGCACCTGTGGGTGTAATAGGCAAGCTTATAGTTGAGAAGTTGTAGTGGGATATAGCTGGATGAATTCCCAGCTACAATGTACAACAAGAACAGGAAGTCTGTAACAGGATGTACAGAGCAGTTTGTTTTAGAAGCAGAAATACAGCATGACCACAGAAAAGCAATAACTAACTGTTTACTGACATGTTCAGTTATTAAACAGTTGAAAACAGGTTTCAACTCCATTAAGACTGACTATGACCCAGAAGGCTAGCGAGTCCTCCACCCCCTGCCCGCTGTACTGTACTCACTCTCCTTAGAACTTACTGCAGTTATAAAAAAGTCCAATAAAATTCCACCTGCAGGACTGGAGAAGTGCCACATTATCAGATAAAATATTACAGGGTTTTTCCACCATAGACATTTACAGCTCGGCTCGTTTTATGATATTTCTAGACTTGAATCAACAGAACTGAGCTCACAGGTGGCGATCCTACCTAGAGGAAGGTAAGTCGGAAGACCCCTGACCTCACAATAGGATTAGAGTTCCAGAGGTGGGACATCATATCACTCAGATACCTACAGTATGATATAATCTATAGATGGAAACTCACAATACTGGGAAAACAATACAAAATCTTTCATCATTGGTTCTGTCTCCTCCGTCTCCACTCATCTACTAAAACTCTACAGTATATGGCCGTTCTTTGGTAAAACTAGTACCAGATTATCAGATTTCCATGCTATCTAGTAGCACATTAAAAGCAATGGCACTGGATCTTCATAACCAACATAATGGATGAGCAATAATAACCCTATCCAACACTGGTTACCTATATGCTGCAGGGGTCCTCCTCAGTTGTGCAAATATGTAGAGTTCAATAAACTATAGTTAAGGGATTGGTTTATCAAGGCTATACTTGCTTGTCTTCTTCCCATAATGCATCCTGGTGTCCCCACTTCCTTAGGGAACTAATGCACACTGTCAGCAGGTTTATGCTGTCCTGTAGTATAAACTAGTGACAGAGAAGCTGAACAGAATGATGTATCACTTACATTGTTCTGTGCAGCTGATCCAGAGATATCCTTCTGAATAACATGGACAATAAGTAGGCCTCATCATTATGTGCATAAGCCCAGGAGTCCTGGATATTCATGAGAAGCAGAAAACTCCGCCCACCAGCTGCTGATTGGCAATTATCTATGAATGCTGTGTATAGCAGTCACCTGTCACTCAGCAGCTGGAGGGCGGGGGAGGGGTGTGGCAAAAAACCTATTATCCTGCATATTAGGAGAACGGCTAAACAGAATGATGTAAGTAATACACCGATCTGTTCAGCATTTATATCACTAGTTTATGCTGCCCTAATTTAAGGCAGCATAAACATAGTAACAGATTCTCTTTAAGAAAATGTGATTTATCACATGAAGCCAGCTTGATCCTTTTAGTCATGATCCATGTACAGTTGTCCTGTGACCATCACTGACGTTTTAGACAGTAGAGGTCAGGGTGGCTATTCTGACCTGTCTGCAGCGAGCTGTGATGCACTGTGTGTTGTGACTCCTTTCCATCATAGGAAGCTCTACCTTATTCTGCCAATTACTCTACAGTAGCTCTCCTGTAGTGGACCAGATGGACAGGTGTTCATATGCATCAAAAAGCCTTGGGCATCCATGACCCAACTGCAAGCTTAGGCTCCGTTCACACAGAGTAAACCGGGGGGAATCCTGCCAGCCTCCCTGTCATAATGAGAGTCTATGGGAGACTCACACGCCTCTCTCCGCGCTAAAGAATGAATATTCTTCAGCGTGGAGGGACGCAGAGAGAGGAGGCGCGCGAGCATCCCATAGACTCTCATTATGACAGGGAGGCTGACGGGATTCCGCCATTGAATTCCGCCCGTTATACTCCGTGTGAACGGAGCCATGAAGTGAAAAAAGTTTTCTTTCAAATTAACTGCTGTCAGAAAGTTATACAGATGTTATTTACTTTTATTTAAAAATCTCAGCTCCAGTACTTCCTGTACTTATCAGCTGCTGTAAGTCCTACAGGAAGTGGTGTATTATTTCCAGTCCGACACAGTGCTCTCAGCAGTCACCTCTGTCCATGTCAGGAACTGTCCAGAGCGGTAGGAAATCCCCATAAAAAAACTCTCCTGCTCTAGACAGTTCCTGTCATGGACAGAGGTGGCAGCAGAGAGCACTGTGTCAGACTGGAAATAATACACACCTTCCTGTAGGACATACAGCAGCTGATAAGTACTGGAAGAGCTGAGATTTTTAAATAAAAGTAAATTACACATCTGTATGACTTTCTGGCACCAGATCATTTGAACGAAAAAGAAAATTGCAGGAATTCCCCTTTCATAGTTCCTAACCTTGACATACTGGGAACACCATACAACAGCTACTATTTTGGAAAGGCTTTGACCAAATTGTTCAGCTTGTCCTATGCTTGCCCATCATATCAACTTCCAGAATTCTCTGTCCACCAGCTACACATACATGCATAGATACATACAATATTCCCCATCTACTATAATATATTTCCACTAATAGAGCAGGCAGCTACACACTATTACACGGCTCTCCTGAATATATCAATAAAATTCATATTTTTTTTACAGAGAGGCGTAAATCCATGCATTTGCTTCATTTCCAGGCTACTATAGCTGGAGGCCATCATAAAGCTGCCTGCGTCTGCCAACAAGCTGTGGGGAATAAAATTATAAGATATAAGAATATAATATGGTCATAAGACTATAATAAGAAGATATTAGGCATTGGCTGTTGATGGAATTCCCTAATAAAAATGAAATGAAGCATTAAAGAGAATTGTGAGTCTATTTTAGTGCATGCTTATAGCGCGGGTGGCGCAGATTGACACCGGGCCGTCGGATGGTATAATCGCTGGCAGCGCTCTCCGTGGCCTCCAGCCATATTCAGCCTTCATCTTACTTGGTGGGCCAAGAGACACAACAAAGTTCTGAAGTAAATGGCCAAAAAGATACACAAAATGCAGTTTCTTCAAAGGAAGGCTGATATTTCATCTAAGAGATCCCAAAATGAAGCAATTACCCCGATGCTCAGGTGGCCCTAGGCAGCTGCCAGTATGTACACCAGCACCTGAGCTGTTGAAAAGGAGAAGAGAACAGATGGGAACCTCCTCTCATCATGGACGCAGTCGACAGACATACACTGACGGCCCTCAGAAGTCTATCATAGAAATGGCTGCTGTGCTCAACTGGTTCTTGAATGTATATAACTCTGCCATCATGTATAGAAGAGAAACAGATCACTGATCTCAGGGAGACGAGTCAAACGATAACATTGCAGGCTGCTAGCGGAAGCGCTCAATGCAGTGAAATCCTAGGTGCATTTCTCCCTGGGAAACATGAATATGCAAATAAAGAAAAGCCCATGGAGCTTTATTTAAGACTCTTGAAACATTGGACTAAACAGACATTCCTCCGAGAAGGACCCGGCCAAGGGGTGGCTCCTGTAGGGAAACCACCAAAACCACCATAATAAGTGGCCCTATAAGACAATGTAATGACAAGGGAAAACACAAGGCCAGATACCCATCCACAGACAGCTGTTTCGGGGTGTTGCCCCTCATCAGTGCGGAGCAGGATTCTGGCTAGGTGGGAGCAATGCCTAGTAGAGCCATAAGACAAACAGATCACTGATCTCAGAGAGACCAGCCAAATGATAACACTGCCAGCTGCTAATGAAAGCGCTCAATGCAGTGAAATCCTAGGTGCATTGCCCCCTGGAAAAGATGAATATGCATAAAAAGAGCCCGTGGAGCCTCATTAAAGAGCCTCGAAACACAGGACTTGCCAGATATTCCTCCGGGAAGGACCCAGACAAGGGGTGGCTTCTGTAGGGAAACCACCATATTAAGTGGGCTTATAAGTCAATGTAATGACAAGGGAAAAACCAAGGCCAGGACCTAGTCAGAATCCTGCTCCACACTGATGAGGGGCTACACCCCGAAACAGCTGTATGTGGATGGATACCTGGCCTTGGTTTTTCCCTTGTCATTACATTGACTTATAGGGCCACTTAATATGGTGGTTTTTGTGGTTTCCTTTCAGGAGCCACCCCGTGGCTGGGTCCTTCCTGGAGGGGTTTCTGGATAGTCCTGTGTTTCGAGACTCTTTAATGAGGCTCCACGGGCTCTTCCTTTGCATAATCATGTATAGAAAACACTAGGAACTTTTCTAAGCTATTTCTATTTTCTGACTTTTTGTTTCATTTAAATTTCAGTACACTGTGGGGGCTGCCATCTAGGCGGAGATGTTTTTTTTAACAGCATTTAGTGACATGCTTTACGACAAGCCTCATGCTCACAGACATACTGACATAGATCTCTAGACCCTGTTCTTTGTATGGGATACACTTATAAGCATGCTCCACAAGGAGGGGGAGGCTGAGCTGTAAACTGTATTTATTATCTTTTCTATTGACACATTTTTCTGTAAGACTGTAAAGATCACTTCCCAGTATCCTCCTCCTTATCATCACAGACAGAACAGGAAGTCTCAGCCAAGTGTTTAAGTGGTTATACTGATTTGTACTGTGAGTCCTGCAGGAAGTGGTGTATTCTTTCCAGTCTCTCTGCTGCCACCTTTGTCCATGTCAGGAACTGTCCAAAGCAGTAACAAATCCCCATAGAAAACCTATCCTGCTCTGGACACTTCCTGTCATGGACAGAAGTGGCAGCAGAGAGCACCATGTCAGACTGGAAAGAATACACCACTTCCTGCAGGACATCCAGCTGCTGATAAGTACTGGAAGACTGGAGATTTTTAAATAGAAGTATTTTACAAATCTGTATAACTTTCAGACACCAGCTGATTTGAGAATATTTTTTCTTCCTTGGAGAACCCCTTTAAGCTTAGTGGCCAGAATAAAAACTGCAAGACAGCAAGATGACTTCATAATTGTTCAGAAATTCTTTAAAAATATGTTCTACAACCCCCCCCCCGCTTAAGCTGCTACTATTCATGTTAAAGAAAGGTCAACTGAAACCAATCTTTCAAACCAGATTTCGATCAGTGATTTACAGAGGATTTAGAGGAATTTTAAAAAAAAATATTACAAAAAAATTCTTTAAAAATAGGTTTAACAAAATACTTGATTTAAACAATAGGTCATTTGCCAGTGCCACATTCCCTTTAAGTACAAGTATTTCCTATGCTGAGCGATACAAGTAATATATCATTCAGCTTTTGTCTTAGAAACACAGAACGGTGAAGGTTTTGCCAAAATTACAAGGACGGCAATTAAAAAAAAAATGAAGAGAAAAAGTGACTGATGTCCATACAGCTCTATGTAGGACGGGCATATGTGGCCATTTATGAGATGGGCGGGGGCAGGGGTCAAAGAAAGAAAGCGAACTCATTGATAATGATTTATTGCTTTGTCATGAAACAGAAAGCAATAAAAAAAAAATCTCCAGCAGGAAAAGAAATTTACGGCACAAAATCCCAGATATGTAAGTTATGTGCAAGTGGGAGTCATAACTGTTCCGTCTGGAAAACAAGATCAGAGAGGAGACAATCAAATTTTTATCACTACCATAGATAAACAGGGGGATAGTGACGGACAGTCAGCTGATAGAGGATCTGCCTCATTGGAGACATTAACTCATGTGTGCGGCACAGGATGTTCAGATTTATGTTCTGTCTGCTAAAATATGACATGCCCCAACCTAATGCCCATGAACAAATACCAGTGCCAATCAGTCACATTGCCACCAGAACTCGTAGCAAAGTTTTTAGTCCTCTCAAACTAGTGCCAATAAGCGATGGTGCTCCCCAGAGTACTGCAGATCAGCCACAGTGCCTTACCAAACTAATGCCAACCAGCCAGTGCTCCCTCCGGACTAATGCCAACCAGCCAGTGCTCCCTCCAGACTAGTGCCAACCAGCCACAGCGCTCGCCAAACTAGTGCCAACCAGCCAAGTGCTCCATCCAAACTAGTGGCAACCAGCCAGTGCTCCCTCAAGAATAGTGGCAACCAGCCAAGTGCTCCATCCAGACTAGTGCCAACCAGCCAAGTTCTCCATCCAGACTAGTGCCAACCAGCCAGTGCTCCCTCTAGACTAGTGCCAACCAGCCACAGCGCTCGCCAAACTAGTGCCAACCAGCCATGGTGCTACCCAAACTAGTGTCAACTAGCCATAGTTTCCCAAAGCTAGTGCCAACCAACCACAGCGCCACCAAAGTAGTGTCAACAAACCGCGGTGCTCCCCAAACTAGTACCAACCAGTGATGGTGCTCCACAAACTACTGCAGATCAGCCACAGTGCCTTACCAAACTAATGCCAACCAGCCAGTACTCCCCCCAGACTAGTGCCAACCAGCCACAGTGCTCCCCCTAGACTAGTGCTAACCAACCACAGTGTTCCCCAAACTAGTGCCAACCAGCCACAGTATTGCCAAGTAGTGCCAAGCAGCTTCAGTGCATCTAAAATGGTGCCAACCAGACACAGTTTCCCAAAGTTAGTGCACCCTAAACTAGTGGCAGCCACTCACAGTGCCCTTAAAATAGTGCCAACCAGCCACAGTGCCCCTAAACTAGTGCCAACCAGCCAAAGTCCCCCCAAAGTAATGCCAAGCCACCACAGAGCCCCTAAACTAATGCCAACTAGCCATAGTTCCCCAAAGCTAGTGCCAGCCACAGTGCCCCCTAAACTAGTGCCATGCAGTTACAATGGCCCCAAAGTAGTGCCAAGCAGCCACAGGCCCCCTAAGCTAGTGCCAACAAGCTACTATGCTAGTCAATCTAGAGTCATCCTCCCACAGTGCCACTTCTTGTGCCTAGGACAGTCATTGGTGATACAGGGAATGCAGTATGGACCCCCTACCGACAAGAATTGGTTCTACTGCCAACACTGGGGTACCAATCATTAGACAGTGTGACCCACAATATGTAACACCACATAACTCCTAGGAGAAACAATACAACATAGAGTTATAAATGAGAAGAAGACGCTCCAGAATTGTTATAATAAGAATACAAGTATTTCGGTCTGATCACCAACCTTGAATCTTGTTGTTCTTCACGCCCTCTCGGCTCTTCTTTAAAACGGCTTTTAACATTTTCTCAGTATCCTGTAAAAAAAAAAAAAGAAAATACTATTAATAGATGAAGTTATTTTACCACTATCTAAAATAACCATTCATCATTAATCAGTCATGTGGTTCTGAAATTCGTGAAAAGTCTGGTTGAGCTAAGATCTGGACAGATTGTGTAATCCTTGGACAAGTAAACTTTAGAGAAACAACTATACCCACTCTATCATTAGTGGCCCTGTAGGCAAGGAGACTCCCGCTACGAGGGGGCGTCACTGCCTCGGAACTTATGATTTAGGCCTCGTGTACACAGCTTTATTACAGGTCTGTACGGAGCTATAACTAAAGAGGCACCTGGTGCCCTAATGTCCCTCCACATCCCTTCTCTTTCATCCCACAGGAAAAAAGATTGGGGCATGCTCCACTCCATGTCATATTAGGAATGGCCCCCAGTTGAGCACCATATGGTTGAGCCCCTGAGGCTCCAGAGTACGGAGTCATGACATGCTATGTGCATTAGCAAACTTTTAAGAAGGCCTAAAACTTCAACATTTTACAACTAGTGTAGAGCAGATCTGTCAAAACTTTAGAGTACAGCAAAGTTCTCCGAACCCGAACACCTGGCGTATGATTCCCCCACGGCTATAGAAGTTGCTGCGAGGAATCAAACGCTGAGTGTTTGGGTTTCAGAACCCGGACATTTTGGCAGATCCGCTCAACACCGCTTAGAACCTAAATTTCCGATAAAATTCTCCATTCTCCCCTCCACTATATCATATAGAAATCGAATGGCATACGGAGGGCTGGTCTTGTTCCTCTTTATACAGCTTCCCAATGGAGTAATCCAGCCAGACGCTGGTAGATGACATATCGTCTATCCTTACAACCCCCTCCATGTGCCCCCTACCTTTTTTATGAATCTCTAAGACATACACTCATTTTTTGCTTTTACGGGGAAGGGTGCAGCTTACACAAAAAAAATTATAATATGCATACCACATGCTATCAGACTATGAAGGATAAACTTGGATACTTTGAAGTCTTGAGCTTCAGACAAGACAAAAAAAACTTTTTTTTTTGGCACAACACCAACACTATAGGGAACACAAAGAATAATATGAAAACCGTATGGGGAAGTCAACATATCTGGTAGATATTTTATTATCATCCGACTCTGCTGGAGGGATAGAAAGAAAACGGCAAGTGAGGACAGCGATATGGGAAAGAGTATATAGGGATAGTGCCTGATTGATCATCAATATAAAGAAAGGGCAGCTATTTTATTACATGAGATCAAATGGTTCTGAATACTGGATAATCCATGAGTGGCAGTGCTACCATAGAAGAAAATCTGTTAGTGATCCTATATAAACTTAAAAGAGGTTATCCAGGATTGGAAAAGCACAGCTTCTTTCTTGCAAAAACAGCGCCACCCCTGTCCTCAGGTTGTGTGTGGTATTACAATTTAGCCTCTTAATTCAATAGAGCACAACTGCAAAACCCACACCCAACCTGAGGAGAGGGATGTTGCTGTTTCAGGAAGAAAGTGAAACTGTTTTTATCAGCCTCAACAACCACTTTAAGACCTAAAGCCACACAAAGACCACCATTAGGTGATGACAGGTACAGGCACCATAGCACTGGATTTCTAGAATTATTCCAGCTCCTTTCCGGTCCCACACTACATTCTTCAAGTGCCTATAACAGTTTACACAATGGTAACATGCCCGCTCTAGTTCAGGAGTTTTACCGACTTGATTCGCTCGTGGACGTAGTGTGAATATTTATTACTAGTTTATGTATATCAGTTTACTTGGGTCGCTGTAGCCCTACTTCACACAGGAGAGGCAGGTGTGGGGCTCGCATTACAAAGACATCCTCTGTTTTATCCACATCAGGGAACACCTGCTCCAGCTTAACAAGAATCCATCCAAGTCTGGCACGGCGCTGCGATCGGAGGGCTGCTGGCAGCAAATTCACTGAACACCGAGCTTAAGTGAAAAATTGCTATACTATACTGTACTTTTTTTTTGCAAGTTACATTTTAGTGATTTTTAAGATTTTATTTTAGCGGTAAAAGATACAGCTTTTTGCCAGTGATTTCACAAAATAGCATTAAAAATTTTCAAAATGACTGCAAATCTGCATCATGAACATAGCCAAATGTTATGTTTTTGATATTGTGCTGCAGACATATGGAAAATAACAAAGAGACTATGCTTACCTTTCTGCTCTCCCCCAACGTTCTTCTGTGGTGTCCCTGATGTCCCCCACTGTTTACAGCCACTGCCACTTTCGGGATTTACTCGTCCCAGGAATGAGAGCCGGCTCAGCCAATCAGTGAGCTTATCTTTGAAGTGGAGGCGGCTTCGACCAGTGGTGGACACCTGAGACACCACAGGAGAATGCTGGCGGACACTAAAAGGTAAGCACAGGCTTTTTCCCCATATGTCTGCATTCCCAGCATCAAGCATACCCAACATCATGAAAAACTATGTGCATATATCAACATACCAGGCAAAACTAATACACCCGTATATAGAAAGGTAGGACTGTCAGGAAAGAGGAAAATCAAACATTTATTTTTACCAAACTACTATATATCTATTAGATTTCATGGAGTTCAAGGGGATTGGAGCTGAAAAAACTCAATTGAGTTAAGATTTTCCATGAGGTGAGTCACAGCAGCTCAGCTACATTGAAGTGAATGGGAGCAACTCCTCCAACAACTTGCAGACAGGTGTGGCTCTCTTTTTGCAAGTAAACAGGTATGTTTTTCTAATTCCCCTTTGAGGAATAACATCATCGCCATACAAAGACATGAATCTTCTGGACTAGTGATGGACATGGAAAAATCATCATAAAAAGGTTAATAAAATAAACTGCGGTTATGGATAATACAGTGAACTCTCTCTGTCTATTATGACAACCCCTGAACTGAACTCCAATGATGCCGATGTAAAATTAGTCCATGGGATTTAGAGTTGTAGAAGATATGAATGAGCGATGAAATCTTTTCCTGCGCTGGAGGACCACACATCATCCTACCACGTGTAGCCACCATCTGGATTGAGCATTACTTATAATACACTATGCTTTGATTGACATTGCCTGCTCGGAGAGCTCTGACCTGTTCAGGATCATGTGTGATTACTCCGCACCCTGAAGCAAGGACATCTGGACGCATCCTCCATATAATAGTATCACTGAGATCATACACAGACGTCTGCTGACTGCTCCTCGCTCATTGCCAATTCTCTTCCTATGTATAAGGATGGACGAAGCAATGTGGAAAATAAAAGTTTAACTTTGACCTTATACCTCATCCACTGAATATATATATATATATATATATATATATATATATATATATTTCATTCAAAAATATTCCATTTGGATTGGAGCACATGACTGCCATCTTGACCCAACATATGGAAGATCATTAACTATGGCTTTCAGTAATGGCAGCACCATCTGGTCCAGTAAAACATGTGCTTTACCTCCACTAGAAGGTATTAAGCATCTCTTGACAGGGAATTGCTCCTCTCTAATCACCATGTACAAGGTTGAGACACTCGAAACATAGAGATCGCAACGTTCCATATCTCCATAACATAAATGTTAAGCCACCATGCTGGAGGTGCAGGTTTTCCTTTGTCGTCTATGCTGTTCCGGGGTCATAGGAGCCCTAGGCATTAGACATTAAAGGGGTTATCCACCTAAGAGCAAAAATATAAAATGCTAGCTGGTCTTACTTGCCAAGTCCCCCTGAGTAGTTTGAGCAGTCTCCTGTCTTTCTAGCTGCTGCCATTTCTGAGTTACAAGTTTTTCTCAAAGCCGATCAATAACCAAGATAGAAAACTACACTTCCCATCAAGCATCTCCCTGATTGGTCCATTTGTGTACTCGCCCCCTTGGCTTTCTTTCCTGCCCGCTGCTGTCATTACTATTGCACAGTAAACACAGGACTGTTTTTTTCACTGATTTTGTATCACATCACCCCAATATGTATTCCATACTAACTGATGATGTAGCAGAGCTGTCGCGCACATTGTGTAGCAGAGCTGACGCATGCATGGTGTAGCTATGTGCTGCATAACCAGCCAGGGGTGAAAGGTGTCGTGTAGGTTTAGATCAGCAGGATAGAAGCATCTAACCAGGGGACATATCCTTATAGCACACAGGGTGCTGAGGATGAAGGTAAGAGTCTTACTTTGATCCTCGGTGTGGTTATTAGGAACCTTGTTGTTTATTAGGTATGTAAATGAGGTGGTGGGAGGCAGGACTATCCCCTTTAGCGCACCGATCCATCCTGGCTACCCCTTATAATACTAAGGAAGCGTTCTGCAGTTATGAGCGCCAGAGTGACGTCACTGCCGAGTGCCACCCCAATATACATTAGAAGGGACAGGACAGCACCAATCGGCAAAGAGTGGTAGTCCCACCCCCATACCTAATAAACTACAAAATTCCTGCGCTGAGGATCAAGGTAATAAACTTACAGTCATCGTCAGCATCCCGTGCACTATAGGAACATATGAACAGGTTAGATGCTTCTTACCTACCGATAGTTTCCCTCTAAGCATATGAGAGAACCAATGGATGGGAGGTTCGACACGGTGGCATGGTATAATGCACAAGCCGCCCACTAGTGTGGCCCCAGTTCTAGCTATAGGCATCACTCTCCTCTATATCTCCCACTGGGGTCCCGGTGTTGATACATCATGTCGCCCTTTCTTACAAGACCACATGCCTGAGCTGCACTGCGCCAAAGTAATAGTCAGCTCCGATACAGCGAGTAGAATAAATTGTTAAAGTCTATGTATTCTTCTGACATTCAGGCTGAAATTCTATAGTACTTTTATATATACAAGTTCACCGGCGCTCTACACCTGGATACATTACACGATGACAGACAATACAGCTCATTAGAAACCTATCCGCTAGAACGCTCGCAGGTACGTCGTAGCCTTGGGATGAATCCCTCCTTTAACTCTATAGTCGCAGTCTCTTGGCAGAACTCTTTCACACACTATAATTAAGGACGGCAGGACAAGGAAACTATAATTACAAAGAATTCCAGAGGTCCAGCCGGGAGAAAATGAACGTATAGAAGTGACAATAGGGCTGGATCAGCAAGGCTGCTCTGACTCACATTGTGTTACTATGTTTTTATCCCTGGCAACTGCCCATTGGTAAAAGGAAAACAGCAATTCTGGGGGAGAACACACACTGACGGTAATTTAGACTTCCGTAGCCTGGTTTTAGAGGACGCACACAAAGAAACGACAATAATATAATTTAGGTGTAGTATTTTGGGGACATTATAGGAGTGCCAGATGATTCCTGGACCAGCACGATGGGTATTATACATAATTACATTCTAGCCGTCCAGATACATAAATGGTGGATGTTCTATACGCAGGAAGGATTGCATGCGGTATATATTTATAAGCAGTCAAGGATATACACACCTCTGACCTTTGACCCACATGTTACTCATCCTGGAACAGTACATTTAAATATACTAGTGATAACCAAACATCAGGACAACAGCTAACACATCGACGTGTTACGTAAGCGCTAGCTGGATCAGTTTGTTCTGTATGGTTTCCTATTGGGAAGTAATTTGGGAAAAAACAGTGCATAATACTAATGGCAAAATGCTAATTTAGCCAACATCTATCTCTCCCCCCATGAACATGAACATCATGGGGAGTTAAGATGGGTAAGGCTTTGTCAGACGCCATTGGCAGCAGCTTATGTCCCCAAGAACAAAAGGATTGTTCAGTAGAACTTCAACATGCCTAATCTTTACTCCTCCAACATCACCTATGAAGTGAATGTTGGGAAGCCCCCTTACACATTAGATGGTGGGCCAGTACCACTGAAATTGGTGGGTGTGGCCAACATGTCTCGTGTATGGAGTTCTTTAGGTTAGGCCCCCTGAACATGTCAGAAAAATCTATCTGGATTTATTGCTGGACCCATAGGGGGAGATTTATCAAAGGGTGTAAAATTTAGACTGGTGCAAGCTGCCCACACAACCAATCACAGCTCCTCTTTTCTTTCACCAGAGCTGGAAGCTGAGCTGTGATTGGTTGCTGTGGCCAGTTTGCACCAGTCTAAATTTTACACCATTTGATAAATCTCCCCCATAATGT
Organism: Dendropsophus ebraccatus; assembly: GCF_027789765.1. Taxonomy (NCBI): domain Eukaryota; kingdom Metazoa; phylum Chordata; class Amphibia; order Anura; family Hylidae; genus Dendropsophus; species Dendropsophus ebraccatus. Next base: position 25,126,926 of record NC_091462.1, on the reverse strand, counting down.
TCTATTGGTCATATACACCTTTCAGGATTTTTCCTTTAGGGCGTCCAAACCAGAAATCAGACCCAGAAATGATAAGAGATGTCCTACAATTGTTCCAGTGTGGATGTCCCATAGAACCCTAAGGGGGCATCCGGAATTCCGGACAACTCCGGATCCGCATCTGGAAACTGTCTGGAATTCTGGATACACTGCTTGTAAACCTGGGCAAGAGACACTGGCCATTTAACTCTACTCACCCCTATTCAGGAGTGCAAATTTGGCACTGTGATTGACAGGGCTTGGAGCCTTTGGCTCCCGACCCTTTCAATCACTCTTGTGGCCAACAGCACTATGCCTCCAGCCACTCTTCTCCATTTTTAGGTTTCCTGAAGCCTTCCTGATCAGTGGGCCTTATGTTGCATCTCAATGGTCATCAAGCGTCAGTGACACGGTCATGGGCCTCAGGGTCTGCCACATTCCATCTGTCAGTGGGATTACGGAATGGAATAACATTGATGCCTCTATGTGATGACGTGTAGACCTATTGAACGGCATTAAATGCTTCAATTAACTCTACTGAAATTCTCTCATACTTTTTCCTTTGATCTCTGAAAGCAGGAAAATAAAGTAAAACTTAAAACAATAGAAATACCAAAAAACCGAGCTCGGTTTACACACAATAAAACTAAAAAGCAGCTTGTAAAACTTTTATGACAGACGGAACATGAGGACTTATGATTTGTGGGGAAATCACATCACAATGGGGCCCGGCTATAAATAAGATCCGGCTGACAGATCTGCTCCAGTATCTCCCATCATAAAAAAAATATGACTTGTTGATTAGACAATGAATCATGAGGCGAGGATTAAAAGAAAGAAAAAAAAAAAAGTTCTATAAAAAAAAAATTCCCCAAAAAATCAATTTCCGAAACAAGCAGAGATGGCCTGCAGCACTGAACATGTAAAGTCAATATCCTGTTTCCTATCTGCAAGTCATCATAAACTTACATAAAAGAACAAATGTGGAGACTAAGTGGACTTTTTTAACCCATAAATGTTTTCTTTTCATTAAAGGCTATAGGAAAAAAAAAAACAGAACCAGAATCCTTCAATAGGAGAATAAGAAAAACTATAACATACTGGTTATCCAACTACAACCAAATAATAAAGGTCATAATTTCTCCTCTTCTCCAAAACATAGTGGGCTCCAAGTCTCAACTCAACTGTCCAAGTTTAAGTCCCCTGATGAACCTGGCATTCTCCAGGGGAAACACGCTGAGACATCGGTTATATACACAGTTTACTTTACTTGCTTTATACTGTATTACTGTTGCTACAGATCACACAGGGACTTATGATTAGGATTATGTGAATATTGCTTTAATGTTGTGATACACAGTAATTATACTAATAAATTGCATTGCCCACTCTGTAGTCGGTCTGATACTACTGTATATTTGTGTACATGTTGGGTTGGACCTTGTTTTTTCATATATGGCACATGTTTTTTAGGCACTATGGTACCGTGATCAGGATTAACATCATACTTACCGTATAACAAATCAAAGTGGTTAATATTATGCCACTCTGGTATTACAATGCCAAAAGGATATAGGATAAAGACATTCAATATGTGTTTGTGAGGTTATCTGGTGGGATCAGCTATAGTTTTTGTGCCAAGACCCCGAGGCTCGAATTACGTTTATGACCCAATATTACACACATAGGGAAATTTCTGATCAGACTTAGGGCCTTATTACACGGGACGATTATCGTGCGAAAAACAGTTAAATCACTCGAATTTAAACAACACAACAATTCTGTGTAATTGCAGGCAACGATCGAAAAATCGTTCGTATGTCGTTGATCGTTGATTTAGATCTGAACCTAAACTTATCGTTAATCGTTCGCTAATCGTATGACATCCCAGGCATATAGGATAAACTATTTGTGAAGATCACTTATAACCACAACTACTGTAGCTCTTCACATCCACCATGTAGAGCCATGTCAATAGTGTGGTTGTATAAGTCATCAGTAAGTGGTTTAGGAAGCAATAGTGGAAAAACTAAGTAGTAAGGATGGTCCGAACCTGCCGAACGCTCGGCATTAGATTCCCGCTGTCTGGCCGCTCTCTGCAGCGGGTGGATACAGCGGGAGGACCGCCTGGAAAACTGGGATACAGCCAATGGCTATGGCTGTATCCCAGTTTTCCAGGCGGTCCTCCCGCTGTATCCACCCTCTCCACGGAGGAGGAAGACAGCGGGAATCATTGCCGAGAGTTCGGGTTCGTACGAACCCGAACCTCGGCAGGTTCAGACCATCCCTACTAAGTAGTCATAGAACCTGGATCTCAGGAGAGGCGGAAATCGCAGTTGATCTAAAACGATTCCTAACATTTTTTATTTTTGAATAATAAAAATCTTTTCAACCAATTTTTACTAAAAGCATCACCTTATTCACCAGGACCAGAACAAACAGTAGGTAAATGTGGCAGATATACCAGAGCAAACCGTAGGCTCTAATGCAGATATTTATATGACAAATATACGTTAAAAGGACCTATGTCAATAGGAAAGTAGCAATGTCGTACATCATACTTTTTGAAAACTTCTCCAACATGGATGGTCAATCAAGCAGAGGTAGGGATGGAAGGGGGAGCGAGGAGGCGTTATAGCCCTCACCACTTCAGGGGCTTGGGCCCTTTGCATTGGGAATTAAAAGCATCTTTTGACATTCTGGAAGCCTTGGCGCATGACTCGCAAAGAATCACCTGAATACTGAAGATATCTTTTTTTAACATACAAAAAACTGAGCAACGTGTTTCAGTGCTGTGCTAGCGCCTTTCTCAGGGTCCCCTGTGTCAGCACTTTGGAATATGAATTCTCTCTGACAGAGTAACCTTAAAGGGTTTTTCCAGCGCTACAAAAACATGGCCACTTTTCCCTCTCTCTTGTCTCCAGTTCAGGTGTGTTTTGCAATTAAGCTCCATTTACTTCAATGGAACCGAGTTTGAAACCCCACCCAATCTGGAGACAAGAGAGGGGAAGTGTGGCCATGTTTTTGTAGCACTGGATAACCCATTTAACCTGTGGCGCCCACTGCATCCATGCGAATGTTGAACAAATGGTAGTACTGTAACTCCATTAACGCCCATGGGAGCTAAAGAAACGGTCAAGCAAAGTTAAATGAATACTAAAATGAATACTATTACAACTACTTATAATTTTAATGTGTATATCAGTATTGACCAATCTCACCACTTCATACAGGAAACGCTTTCATGTCATCATATGTGCCCTGACCATCTCACGCTCTTTCCTAAAAACATGATATATTTTTTAGTTTTTGGAAATCATTATTTGTACAGATTTCCAGCGACTTCTTGTTTTACTAGCAGAGGGTCACCATCCCTACTGTGCCACTTCCTTCTTCTTCCACTGTGCTCAGCAAGTCCAATATCTGCCCTGATAATCTCTAATTCCATTCTTATCATCTCTAAAAATACATCCAGACCACACACCGCCCGACATTGTGATAGCAGGGAGCTGGATTATTGCACACGCACGGTCACACGCTATACAGGCGACGCTGCGGAATACTATAATACTAATATAAGCAGATCTTAATTCTACATGATACATCACAGTACACCACTGTATCAGGATCAGCCATATTATACCTCACAGTAATAACAAATAGTCATTGTAACAACCCATTCATTTTCAGCTGTACACATTTTTTGGGCTGGAAAAAGGTCACACAAATCACTTTCTGGAGAAGACAATATTACAGGACCAGGGAGTCTTTAAAAAAGTACAACTATGTGCCATATTATGTGAAATCCAGATAACACGAAGCTAGAGTAAGTTCGGTTTCACATAATGATGAACACTCTGAGGCTGGAGAAGATAGATGCAGCCCTAGGGAAGATGGATGTAGCCTATGGCTCTATCCATGATTCATAGGTAGCCCTAGGACTGCACCCATGCTCTCCAGCGAGCAGGAGTTGAATACCGAGCATTCCCCTACTTACCCTAGTTTGCTCATCTCTAATAACATTCACAGAATCAAAACGGACCATAATACATTACATTAAAGAGGATGTACCACTAGGTACATCCTCTTTAACCTGAACCCACGGATCAAATTTTATGAAAGTATTGTATTGCCCCCAAAAGTTATACAAACCACCATTATACACTTATTACGGGAAATGCTTATAAAGTGCTTTTTTTCTCCCGCACTTACTACTACATCAAGGCTTCACTTCCTGGATAACATGGGTGATGTCACTTCCTGGATAACATGGTGATGTCACTTCCTGGATAACATGGTGATGTCACGACCCGACTCCCAGAGCTGTGTGGTCTGTGGCTGCTGGAGAGGATGATGGCAGGGGGACACTGAGGGACACAGGGCACTGGAGGGACACTGAGCATCATCCTCTTCAGCAGCCACAGCCCGCACAGCTCTGGGAGTCGAGTCATGACATCCCCATGTTATCCAGGAAGTGACATCACCATGGTATCCAGGAAGTGAAGCCTTGATGCAGTACTAAGTGCAGGGAAAAAAAACACTTTATAAGCATTTCCCGTAATAAGTGTATATTGGTGATTTGTATAACTTTTGGGGGGCAATACAATACTTTAATAAATATTTTAGCCGGACTTCTCCTTTAATAATATATCTATTGTATAAAAAGGGCCAAAGAGTAGGGTAAATAATTTATGAAGCCCTAAAATCCTTATCAAAGAGTATAAAATGAAAAGTACAGGCATGCCAAAGAAAAGTTTTAAAAACTACAACTTTTTAAAAAGTACAGATATTGGCCAAACTCTAGATCGACCCTCACTTACAGAGCCCACTACATGTCTCGGGACTGTCCAGGGAGAGCTGCATCAGTGGATAGTGTGGCCAATAAGTACCCCATGTAATAGGGTCTTAAAGTAGTCCTATGTAAAATCTCGCTTCTAGATGTGCCAATCTTGAGCATGATCAGATTCGTCTGAACCCAAGCGTGTGACATTTGATTACCGGTGGCTGAAGAAGTTGATGCAGCCCTAAGACTGCCCAGAAAACATAGGTCATAGGATGGTCGTCCAAACCAGAGCGTACCCAAGATTCGCTCATCTCTAGTAGGGAGATTTTACATTGCACCCTGAGTGTCCATCTCCCATACATAGAGGGGGGATATATATGTCTAATATAAAGTGGCATTTATCATACATAGGGCTCCAAAGTATAAAAAAATGCCCACCATGTGGTTTATATTTGTTTTTACAAAATTAAATTGAATCGAATAGCATGGAGGTCTGCATTATTCCATCCAGAAAACCATTCCATGTCTCAAATAGAGGCCTAAATTAGTCACTACTGATCTGTTTAGAACATAGGTCGGCACTTGTGGGAAATGGAACCTGTAGAAGCTTTAGCAAAGTTAAAAAAAAAAAACACCACCACCATTGGAACAAGGACACGTTAGGCTCAAAAATTATATAAAGCGTTCCTTATTGCCCATCAATATATAGTGCAAGTCTATATAGAGAATTTATTAAAAGATATTGTCAGAAAATTATTCCAGTGTTGGTATAGCAGATATAAGATACTGCTCCGCATAAGACCTCTAAAGAGGCCACATCTTCATACCTAACATCTCTCGGCTATATAAACCTATCCCTGCGGACCCCCGTTCAGTGCCCCTAAATCCTTAGAGTAAATATTTGCCATCTTTTTCTTTAAACATACAGCTCTGGGCAAGTGTAAAAGTTCAAGCAAAGTTTTTCAACTGTTAATTTGTTTACTTAGGATGTGAAATGTTTTTAGGAACGAGATGTCACAAAAAGAAAAAAAAAAAAAAAAAAGGTTGTCAGGCCGAGGCAGGGAGGACGCTGAGAGAAGAAGTAGGTTCATCCGCTGATGGAATGTCAAACCGGCTCATGAAATGCAGGAAAGTTTTTCACTATTTCCATTATTCCATAGATCATTAATTTAACAACTCAGAAAAGGCAAGAAAGAAAAATGTTAGACTTTGATCTCGGCACATTGGAACATGCACCCCCCGGGCTGACAATGGGCCTATTTTACCGCTCTGTTAACACGACAATAATTGGAAAACCTATTTAATTAGTATTTTTCAATGCATATCATGTTTCCTGGACAATAAGTTCTCTGTTTGGAGATCACCGATGGAATTATCAAATTACGTGCCGAGAGCCAGCTATCTTCAGAATGTCTTAGAACGGAGAACACACGGCGTTCCTGCCCTAATCCTCATACACAGGATATTCCAAAATACAAAACGGTTATTGATCCCTAATGTTCTCTTCTTTACCTGTCCGCGAGCTCAGATTATAGATGCCATATTAATAATTCTGTCAATCTGTTTTTATCATTGGGATTGTAGGATGGAAACAGCAAAAAATAACCTACGGTTTGGGGCTAGAATTGAGCGATTCTCGAGCACGCTTGGGTGTGTCTGACCCCGACACACCCATGGATTACCGATGGCTGAAGAAGTTGGATGCAGCCCTAGAGAGCCTATGGCTATACTCTTGTTTTATAGGCAGCCTTAGGCTACATCCAACTTCTTCAGCCACCGGTAATCAAATGCAAAGTATTTGGGGTTAGAAAAAACAGAGCATGCTCGAAATTCATTCATCTCTATTTGTGACCATTTTCCACGATTTTCCATCTGAAGAGATGCCCTCTGTTGCTCCTGCACTATGGATATTTTTAAGGTCCCGATACATATTATTGACAAGTCAGCAAAACCAGCCATTTTCAGGGAAACCAACCAAGTCTCTGATGTGTATGAAGGCCTTCAAACTCTCCCCTGACAGATGATATCAGAGAAAAGAGGTTCAGGCATGTTGGATTTTAATTACTCAATCATTTTCAGGGAACTAAACATCAGCTTACTCCCCTTCTCCCCACTTAGAGCACATGAATACTCAGTTGAGCAGAACATGTATAGGATGAATAGTAGAGAGATCAGCAACTGAAAGTGCATGGTCACTAGTGTTGGGCAAACTTGCCAAACTGTTCAGGTTCGGCAACACTCTCTGAACCCAAATGCTTGGCATTTAACTCCTGGCTGCTGGAGAGGTTAGATGCAACCCTAGGGAGTCCTGGAAAACATGGATACAGCCTATGGCATATTCCGACAGTGCCACTAACTTAAACCTCCTACAAGGGATCTTGAATGGTTGTCATCTATGATGTGGTCCTTAAAGACCATGGGGGGGGGATTTATCAAACTGGTGTAAAGTAGAATTGGCTCCTAGTTGCCCCTAGCAATCAATCAGATTCCATCTTTCATTCCTCACAGACTCTTTGGAAAATGAAAAGTGGAATCTGATTGGTTGCTAGGGGCGACTGAGCCAGTTTCACTTGATAAATTTCCACCCATGTACACAAAACATCCTATCCAAGAATGGGAAAACCCAATTTAAGTGTCCCATCCCTGGGAGTTACTTAGTTGATAAGGTTGTAAAATAAAAAATATTAAGCCTTAAGGGTGCGTTCACACCTACAGGATCCGCAGCAGATTTGATGGTGCAGATTTGATGGTGTGTTCAGTTATTTGAATCTGCAGCAGAAAACCAGCTGCGGATACGTGTGAACGTACCCTAACACCACTGTGTGGAGAGGAAGGAAATAAAAAGAGACAATACCCAAATCAAGTGTATACATTGCTTCCCGACTCCACTGGGTTAGCTTCCTCCTTTCCTTTTTGTTGGCTTTTCAGCTAAAGTGCCCTAGGTAAACCACCCAATTGATGGCATATGGGGGAAGCTGATCAGCTCCACATCATTCTAAGTATATGACATGGAAAAATATCTGGAGGACATGGTAATAGCCTTGCACCAAGCAGGTAACAGGTCTGCCATTACGTTTAGGCCTCTTCATGTCTGATAAGAGTCACCAGTTATGATTCGTAAGGTATTGTTGTTATTGTTTGTCCCCCCAAAACTGTACATACTATACTTTTCATTCAGAAAGGTTGTTTCCTTAGGATTTATAAAATAAACTACATACAGTAATTGAGGGATAGGGAAAACTGCAGCCCTAGATATAAGTAAAGAGGTAGGTCCCAGGGCACTGACCCTCCACAACCCATCAAGACACCATCCGGAATTCTGCCGGAGAAAGTCTAAATCGAGCTGTGAAATATCTGCAGGATTTGGTAAGCGCTAAAAGCCTGGAAGCAATTTCAAGGTCCACTCCCTATATAAACACATTTAGTTTAAACACATGGAGCCCTCCACCTCCCAGGGATGTACAATCCCATCATAATCCATTTAGTAAACCTTCTTTTGCAGTTATTATTAACACCTCCATGCGTTTACAAACCAGGCAATTCACACTGTTTTCTCTAAAGCAGTGATCCCCAACCCACCGCTTTCCAGCTGCTGCAAAACTACAACTCCCATCCTCCCTTTACAGCCTTGTTTATTAGATGCTTTACTGCAGGGTGTGTTCCCACATTGAGACTTTTTTTTTATTCTGTTTTCTAAGCCAATGGCAAGGATGGATCTGGCCCTGCACGGATAAATGTGATACCTAATAGAAGCGTATTGCTGTTTATACATCTCGGCAATTCTGCACGATGCAGGATGTGCCATGGCCCATATGTTAGAAGGGGGAAAATGCTATTGTTGGAAATTTCATTAAAGTAAAAATAGAATAAAACACAATTACAAAGGACTAAATATTACAACTAAGTGGATTAAACACTATCGAGACGGAAGCCAAAAAACCTCTGAAATATGCCGGGCTCATTACTATCTAGTATCTAATTTTTTTTCATTGGAGGTTATAGTTAGCAGTCTATACTGGTCAGACAAAGTATTAACCCCCAATATACTGGAGCAGGCCATAATTTTTTTTACATATATATATATATTTTTTATTTTTTTTTTATAAATACCGAGGCACCATGGGTAGGGTGTGGGCCCGCTACAGGCTATGAGTGTCATACTCTATGCAGTATATATGGTTATCCAAGTTGACTATATTTTATTCATAGACTTGGGCGTATAGCACAATATCCACTTTCAGGTCTTGGAATTTCTTATCTATATGAAGAAAACAGAATGAAAAGGAATTGCAGGCAAGCTGCCAACATAAACTCATAGACAGCAGCCAGTAATAGAGCATCATGGGGCGTCTATATCTTCTTTTAATAATCACATAGTTGTATAGGCGATATCTCATCTAACAAAAGATAGAGCGCATTCCAGGGAAATTCCAACTATTATAAAAAGGTACAAAGACGGGGAGGCCATCCCTAGCCTGTAGCTAAAGACGCTCATAAATAAATAAATAAATATATATATATATATATATATATATATATATATATATATATATTATAGTTGCAAAATACAAGTTTGTGATTTACATTTCATAATTGTCTACTTTCGAAATCTGGTATTACACAGGTATTAAATTTACAGGGGTAAGATATCGTACATGATAATATAATCCCCATATGACCTCTCAAGTTCACTACAGATCAGAGCAAGTAGAAAACTTAATGGAGCGGAGAAAATAAAACATTAACTGCATGGAAACCATCAACAAGTAGGCTGGCTACTATCTTTTTATGGCTTGTGAATTCAGGTGCTGACAACTGGAACCTCCGCCAACGAGCCAAAGTTCAGAAAAGTCACCGAATTCGTCTTTACACAGCGAATGGAGGCGGAAGCACTCAGCTCTGTTCATTGTGTTGTGGTGGGTTACGGCATCATCGTTCTCATCAACTTCAATAGAAGCTAAGCTGAAGTACGGAACAGTCACTACACTATGAACAGAGCCCGGGCATCAAGAGGAAGTCTGGTGAAAAATGTTTTCTTTCAAGTAGACTGGTGTCAGAAAGTTATATAGATTTGTAATTTACTTCTATTTAAAAATCTCCATTCTTCCAGTACTTATCAGCTGCTGTATGTCCTGCAGATGTGTATTTTTTTTTTTCAGTTTGACACTGCTCTCTCCTGCCACCTCTGTCCATATCAGGAACTGTTCTGAACAGTAGCAAATCCCCATAGAAAACCTCTCCTGCTCTAGACAGTTCCTGTCTCGGCTAAAGATGTCAGCAGAGAGCGCTGTGTGAGGGTATGTGCACACTGCGGAATCCGCGCGTAGAACTTCAAGCAGTTTCCGTAAAGTGCACATACCCTCAGACAGGAAAGAAAACTCCACTTCCTGCAGGGCATTCAGCAGCTGATTAACGCTGGAAGACTTAGGGGGAGATTTATCAAACATGGTGTAAAGTGAAACTGGCTCAGTCGCCCCTAGCAACCAATCAGATTCCACTTTACATTCCTCACAGACTCTCTGGAAAATGAAAAGTGGAATCTGATTGGTTGCTAGGGGCAACTGAGCCAGTTTCACTTTACACCATGTTTGATAAATCTCCCCCTTGTGCCAGTTCAAGGGGGAAAAAAAAATCACTGGAGTTCTCCTTTAAGGTGGCCACAGACCTTCAATAACAAGGTGCTGAAGTTGGATGCAGCCCTACAGAGTCCTGGAAAACATAGATACAGTCATAGGCGGTATCCATGTTTTTAGGATTCCCTAGGACTCCACCCAACTTCAGCCACCGCTAATCAAATGCTGAACGCTCAGGTTTGGACATATCTGATCGTGACTGAAGTTTGCTCTCTACTCGTTATGAAATGACTCTCCACCTTCCCTATATAACATGAATTCTAGAGAATAAGCCATATTTATTGGTCTGGTCAGGAATGGCGCGGCTGCCTCTGGTGTCACTGTCTGACATCTGCTGTCTTTTTTACTGCCGCCAGTAACTAATGACTCTCATGCAGTAGATGACTCCTGAACCTCGCAATACCTCAGCATTAACACCAACATGCTGAAAGCAAAGCACATAGAGGAGCCACATTCCTGGTCCGCTCCTCGCCCCTGATCCCCCCTCCGGTCTGTTACATCAAAAAGAAATAAAAAAGACTGAAATAATTAAATTGAGGTCCTGCGTAATACGCCCATCACATCTCCTCACATCACAGAGTCAGGGGCAAGGTGCCAACTATGCCTTTTTGGCCACCTGCTGTGAAACAGTAGACTTGTAACACTGTATTCATCCCATGCCATGTCTAATAGGACAGGCAGCGTACCATGCCCAATGCCCGAGATAAAAAATGGTGATATTCTGTATTAAATAATAACTTGGCATCACAATGCAGTACAGTCTGAGGACAGACGCTTATCTGACCACATGGATCTCCTAATGCGTCCCAGGGAAGAATTATCTGCAATGGATAACCTACAAAGACCAAGAGCAAAACTAACCTAAAAGAACCATATGGGAGTATTTGCCATAGAGCTGTACATGGAGGGGAGAAATTTAAAGGCGTTATACAGCAATAAAAAAACATAGCTGCTTTCTTTCTAAAACAGTGCCACCCTGGCTGTTTGTGGTATTACAACTCAATTCCATTCACTTTAATGGAGACTAGCAGCAATACCATGACCCAACTGAGGACAGGAGTGGTGCTGTTTCTGAAAAGAAATTAATTCTTATTGTAATCCAGGCAAAGCTCCTCGCATGAAGCATTGACTAAAATAAGTTTGGTTATTATGAGCACCGATCTCCCACCCATAGGGCCATGTAATGTACATTAAAGCCTAGATAGATAGATAGATACACACACTGTATGTAAGTACTGTATATACTTGGCTAAGTGCTTGTCTCTTTACTTGCAGCAGGAGTTGAACCCTATAGAGGTCTATGGAGCCCCTCTTATGCAGTGAGCACCACCAAGCACTTATCACTGCTGGTTCTAGTGATCAGCTGGGATCTGAGCACCCAAGCAGACATATGCAAAGTGACTCTCTTACAGAAGGAAAAGTGCTTGCTCCCTAGCACCTACAGAAGTAGGGATGGTCCAAACCTTTGTACAAACCCGGACTCTCGGCAATGATTCCCACTGTCTGCCCGCTCCGTGGAGAGGGTGGATACAGCGGGAGGACCGCCTGGAAAACCGGGATACAGCCACTGCCATAGGCTGATCCCAGTTTTCCAGGCGGTCCTCCCGCTTTATCCACCCTCTCCACGGAGGTTTAAGACAGTGGGAATCATTGCCGAGAGTCCGGGTTCGTATGAACCCAAACTCGGCAGGTTTGGACCATTCCTATATAGAAGGTAACTTCCTTGAAGGTTAAGGGGAAGTCTGGGGAATTTTTTTTTCTTTCAAATCAATTGGTTTTAGAAAGTTATATAGATTTGTAATCCACTTCTATTCCAGTACTTATCAGCTGCTGTATGTCCTACAGGAAGTGGTATATTCTTTCCAGTCTGACACGGTGCTCTCTGCTGCCACCTCTGTCCATGTCAGGGACTGTCTACATCAGGAGATTTACTCCTGCTCTGGACAGTTCCTGTCACAGACAGAGGGGGCAGCAGAGAGCAGCGTATCAGAACGGAAAGAATATATCACTTCCTGTATAACTTTCCGACACCAGTCGATTTGAAAAAAAAATTCCCTTTAAGAAGTGACCTACATGGAAGCTACCTCCACTAGGTGGTGCTACACCTTTTCTTCTGGAGGAAAGCTACTTTGCATAATTTGTTTCCCATGGTGCCTATAAGCCTCCCTAGGCCCACTTGGCGGTCTCTCCAAAAGAGAACACATCCCCCCCTAAGACCCAAAAACATAAGAACAGAGACTCCGGCCCCAGTCACCAGGTTACATAATATTCTGTATAATCAATTTAGGCCTTGGAAAACACAGTATAACATTGTTCCACTCTGCAAATATTTATCCTTCCTGTTAGGTTCGGGGTTTGTTTTTTTTCTGTTTTGGTTTTATCTGGCTCTTTGGACGGCCGATGACTCACCCCTGGAACATCCCTCTCAAAATAGAAAAAACTTTTTTTTTTCTCGATGCAATGTTTATATCAGAGCCGAAAATGTTTAGATCTTCTGCGGGAGCCAGTACGGAGCCCTCGGGAGCTATTTTAGACCGAGACGCAAGGAGAATCCAGCTCTACAATTTATCCTGACGCCAGTCGACATCCCAAAGTTTTTTCAACTCAGCAACCAGAGATTTCGGGTGTGTCCCTTCTTCAAAATAGAGCCAATAAAGTTGTAGACAGCTGCTGCCTGACCATTATAGTCCTGCCGCAGCTGCTTCCAGAGAGGGGACTCTCACAGCAGACAGTACACTTATTTATCTGCCTCCCCTCCACCCCCCCCCCCCCCCCCCTCTCTTGGATATTGAGGGATATTCTGCTACTGTGGAGGGGGTCTCTGACATTTTTGCCTGTGCCAGCACAGATGTTAATAAGTGTAGAGAATAGGAGTATTTTCCTGTATATAATCACAAGCAGCTGGGCCAAATTCTTTTCTCGGTGGGAATGGCGGTGTCAGGTATGGCTGTGGTTTCACGGTTCATGAAATAATCACCTTGAATGTTTTCTTTTTATTTTAAGCCGGCCGTAGTCATTAGATAGCTGAGCCGTCATCTATTGGCCCACCAGAAACATTTCCATAGGGCTGAGGGGAGATAAGCGGCAGTCAATGGTGATGCTGATCTTCGATACCAAAAAAGTTTTTGGGGGGGGGGGGATGCAACCCGTTTGACCTACAGTTCACCAACCAGCTCGCCTAGATGATAGACTGCAGTTATATAGAATTTCAACAGCTAAATGTACATCTAGTTCACACTTTAGGGGGTATTTATCCATAGGTTAGGGGATAAGTGTGTGATCGTGGGGGTCCGACCAATCCCCCCCTGCCCAAGTCTTTGTGTAGCAATGGGTTGGCAGTGCACCACCTCTCGAAGAAGCCATGAATGGAGCAGTGGCACCATACAAAACCAAGACATTGGGGTCCAACTGCTAGCCTCCCACTCCCTAGCACAATCTCACACATTTAATTTATTCTGTGGATAGGAGAAGTTCATTTGGGTCAGAATCCTACCTGCTCAAACCTTCCCCCCCCCCACCCCCATCTTCACATGGTGGAGAGGTCAGGAGGCCTCTGAATGAAATCAAAGAAATCCGTGGGTTTATCCAACACATAGCCAGCTTTAGCCTTATACACTGATTGTAATGCCAAACAATCACCACACACAAGGGTGGCACTGTTTCTACTACCATGTTAAAGTGAATATCCACCACTTTAAGAAAAAGTATTGTACTGTGTAAATAGATTTATAGCTCTCTGGCTTCCTTCAAACTTCTCTTCTGTACATGTAAAAAAAAATTGATTCAACCTTGGACCGTATGATCTATAAGTATCTGAAAAGGGCTCGTATGGCTATAGATATTATTATATATTGGGACTGATGTCGGGGAGGGGGCATTCGATAAGGTAAAATAGACTAATGTGGTCCTATCATGACGTGTTTGGTGCAGTTGTTCCCTTATGGTGATGAAGCTCTGTTCATAACAACAAACCTAACCGGACAACTTAGGAGAATCCCCCCCCCCCCCCCCCGGATGCCCCCCATATAATACAGTCAATCATATTCAGCACTATTGGTCCTGTCTCACACATTTACTAGCTGTCCAGAAAGTAAGAGGTTAATCACATGGTAGAGGATTTACTCTCCCTTGTCCGACATGAATCCATCTTTCTGACGCACACGTACGATCACTTCTGCTATTGTCTTCTTGGTCTCTCAGACTGGAGGCCTTGTGTTATAACCTGGATAAACAATGCAGGCCGGGGTGCGGGTGATCACGTGTGTACTTGTCCAATAATAATAATTTCCTACAGCCGCTTTTCATCATCCGCTACTATTAATCATGTGAGCAGAGAGGTCATGGCCAGCCATGTAGACAATCTGTATATACAGACCCGGTTCATTTTTCATTCCGCACAGTCATGCCCCAGTGTTTGCACACTTTGTGTCTGAATGGTGTACATGATATAACAGCTATGATATATAGGGAAGGCCAGAGGTTATATTGAAAGAGTGTTATAGTATTGGCCCACATAAAGATTCCAGAGTAATGGTGGGTCATACAATTGGGGAGCACTTCATTTTAAGGTGTAGAGGTTTTAGGTGACCATATACTTTAAAGGGGTTATCCAGTAAAAAAATATTTTTCTTTCAAATCAACTGATATCAGAAAGTTATATAGATTTGTAATTTACTTCTATAAAAAAATCTCAAGTCTTCCCATACTTATTAGCTGCTGTATGTCATGCAGGAAATGTTGTTTTATTTTCAGTCTGACACAGCGCTCTCTGCTGACATCTCTGGCCGAGACAGGAACTGTCCAGAGCAGGAGAGGTTTGCTATGGGGATTCATAGAAAAACCGAAACAGAGTTCCTGTCTCGGCCAGAGATGTCAGCAGAGAGCACTGTGTCAGACTGAAAATAAAACATTTCCTGCAGGACATATAGTAGCTAATAAGTATGGGAAGACTTGAGATTTTTTAACAGATATAAATTACAAATCTATATAACTTTCTGACATCAGTTGATTTGAAAGAAAAAGATTTTCGCTGGACAACCCCTTTAAGGAGTAAAGGTTTTAGGTTATTTTAAACAAAATAATGGTACTGCTAATATCTATTGTTCCTGACACCCATACATGTGTATGTTTTTCTTTATGGACATAGGGGAGAAAGCCACTGCCAGACACCTCTAGCAGAAGCTTCTCTCTCCTCCTTACAAAAGTATTGGTCATCAAATTTGTTGTAAGCCTCCATCAGATGTCACTGATCCTTTCAAAGCAAAACACATGACACCAGGAGCATCAAAGCAACTTCAAATACCTAAAATATCTGTTATGATAAATGTAATATCATGCTTTGTAAGCCGACATACATGGATGGGAGCTCTAGACCTTAGAATTCAGTAAAACTCCAGTAGGTAAGAAGAAGATCTTCCATAAACCTTCATGGAAAACAATTGGAGATGAAGTAACCTCAAGCACGTTCGGGTTCATCCTAAGTCAAGCGTGTAGCATTTAATTACCGGTGGCTGAAGAAGTTGGATGCAGCCCTAAGGCTGCTTGGAAAACATGGATACAGCCACTGCACATGCTTAAGGTTCGCTCATGTCTAAAAACTACCCAAAAAGTGGCTGCAGCAAATTTCTAAGCACAGGGATTACCTGGTTTATGGATTTGTCCAGTCCAATATACATCTGTACAGAGGTGCCTTGAGGGTTTAACTCTGCTGGAGGATCAAGCGTCTTCATCATGAAGCCTGGTTATTTACCCCAACACAGATTCCATAGGTTTCAATCCAGTCCAAGTTCTTTTGAAAGGTTCTTCGACTCTCCCTGCTTCTTCATGGGTTTCCTCTAGGTGGTCTGGACTCCTACCACCCAGTGTCTAACATGCTGAAGGAACCATGGTGAAGTTCAATACTCATAAGCCACCAGTGACAACTATACGGTCATGCATCTGGTGCAGCAGGTGTGACAACAGTATAAACTTACCCTCTATGCTGGCGACTGTTTAGTCTATTTATGGCCGCTATAAGTAGTAACACAAAAGCAGAAAGTCCTTGTCCTCTCCATATTGAGCCGATTCTAAAGATAAAACATGGTTCTCTCGAGAAACCCTCTGACGTCAGTGATATCTACCCTAATGCAGGGATGAGGAACCTTCGGCCCTCCAGCTGTTGCAAAACTACAACTCCTATCATGCCTGGACAGCCTTCGGCTGTCCAGGCATGATGGGAATTGTAGTTTTGCAACAGCTGGAGGGCCGAAGGTTCCCCATCCCTGCCCTAATGGATATCAACGTAGATATTCAAGACATTGCAAAACAAAGTCACCCTATTTACTATATCAATCTGTACCTATATGTGGTGGTTGTATGCGGGGAGATGGTAGAGGGGCCTGTCAGCATGGCGTCAACAGATTTTAAACAGATCAAACTCATCATTGACTATGACTGAATTATAAGACTTGATATCACGTTACTCGACACCATACGTAGGATTACACGGTAAAACGATCCTCTATAGTAGGGCTCCGCTTTAATCCCATGCCATAACCATAATGAGATTGTAGAACTCCTTGCTTGATGTGTTAGATGTGGGAAGTGTTGTGCAGAACGTTGTGAACCATACACTTGTGCCAAATGAGCAGATGTTCATTGCACCGTACGTATGGGCGAGGGCGGGCTGATTAATACAGAACAGAAAGACCAGATGTGCTGGAGTATTGAGAGGCTCGCTGCTGCTGTATGTGTGCGCTGTCATATTTCTCAGCCACGGCCCAGCATCTGAACAGCTTTTTAGGTTAAAAAATGCAGAAATAATTTTGAAAAAGGAATCAGATGAATATCAGAAGGACCATCTGTCTGCGAGTGTCTCTTAAATGAATGGTGCTAGGATGAATAATATTTAAAGGCGAGATTTTATTCTAGAGACAAATATTTCAAATAAAAAAAGACAATGGGGGAGATTTATCAGACATGGTGTAAAGTTAAACTGGCTCAGTCGCCCCTAGCAACCAATCAGATTCCACTTTTCACAAACTCTTTTGAAAAGGAAGGTGGAATCTGATTGGTTGCTAGGGGCGACTGAGCCAGTTTCACTTTACACCATGTTTGATAAATCTCCCCCAATGGCCGCCTTATCGCCACAAGTCCATCTTCTAATACCCTTGAAACAAGATGGAATCTGCTAAAGAGCTGAAGAGTAAAGATGAGCGAACCTGCCGAGGTTCGGGTTCATATAAACCCGAACTCTCGGCAATGATTCCCTGCTGTCTGCCCGCTCCGTGAAGAGGGTGGATACAGCCGGAGGACTGCCTCGAAAACTGGGATACAGCCATAGCCATAGGCTGTATCCCAGTTTTCCAGGCGGTCCTCCGGCTGTATCCACCCTCTTCACGGAGGCTGCAGATAGCGGGAATCAGACGCCGAGAGTTCAGGATCATACAAACCCGAACCTCGGCAGGTTCGCTCATCTCTACTAAAGAGAGGCGGAGGGACGTGCCACACATAATACATGCCATACATAATAGGGCAAATGCAACCTCTTTGGAGGTTACCCCACCAATTAAGGTTATCCCCTGCCCATAGTATAAGGCAGAACTAGCAAAATGAAGGGGGTCAGACCATTGGGACCCCCCCATTGATTATAAGAACAAAGGTCAACTGTGCCCCCGAATGATAGGAGTTAAGCGCTCAACATTTTAAAGTCCCACAGAGAATAAAC
This sequence comes from Dendropsophus ebraccatus, assembly GCF_027789765.1. Classification (NCBI taxonomy): domain Eukaryota; kingdom Metazoa; phylum Chordata; class Amphibia; order Anura; family Hylidae; genus Dendropsophus; species Dendropsophus ebraccatus. The sequence goes on along the minus strand of NC_091462.1, from coordinate 25,108,787 downwards.
AGAGCGGTGGCAGAACATGGCCACTACAACTCAATGAGAATGAGGTGTCCCTGAATAACCATGGGGACCCCAGAGGTTGGACCCCCAATGTTTATCTAATGGGTATGGCATTACCCCTTACAGGCCCTATTCAGATAATGCAGATGTTGCGTTTTACAAGTGTTTTTTGCTGTTTGGTATCGCCATCTAAAAATGGAAGACACACTGATAGAATACTATGAACACCTTATGGTTACAAGCTCCTACACTACCTGATTTTGGTGAAGTGCGCTTTTACCCTGTGCTGACAAATGTGGCTCCAATGAGTGGGTATTTCAGCACACAGGACCCCCATTTCCCTCTAATCCTCTTTATATCTTAAATGTTTATGTAAGATGGAGTTATCCCTTTAAAAGGTGTTATCCAGCGCTACAAAAACATGGCCACTTTCTTCCAGAGACAGCTCCACTCTCAGTTTTGCTGCTCAGTTCCATTGAAGTGAATGGAGCTTGATTGCAAACCGCACCTGAACTGGAGACAACAGTCTTGTTGTCTCTGAAAGAAAGTGGCCATGTTTTTGTAGCACTGGCTAACCCCTTTAAATTAGGCACAAGCAGACGTTTACATACATTCCCATAGAAAATATCAGAATTTGCATTGTGACCTCCATTTGCAGGCCACGACTGGCTCCTTCTCACAATAAATCAGAAGTCTTTGACAGATCTGATGACTTTTCTCACTTTAATAAGTTTCCATGTAACTCTGGTTACTGGCAGGATCACCGACCCTCTAACGTCTATGTCAGTACTGTACGCAGATTCTCAAGCTAATTTTTGGGGACTTTTTGGACTGGGACCAAACCTAACATTCCCCGGGACCATACACTGTTGGTTGTATCTCTCTGTATTGTAAGTACGGATAAACATTATAATTGTTCAAATCTAATTTTGCGTAAATGACTTCCACATGCAAAAATAAGTGCAAAATTGTGTTAGAAGACGAATGACATTAAAGTGTACAGGGGTTACAGGGGTGCCTCCTTACTGGCCTATTCTGTGTTCTAATTTCTTATAATTCTCAGATTTGTTAGCCGTCAGTGAATGAGAACATGTGTTTTTGTATTTATAATCTGTATATAGAAGTGGATACAACTGTATTCAGTCTAGACAATGCTCTGTGAGCTAAAACGCCTGGACTATTGGAGGAGATTCATCAACCCTTGTGCAGTGGAGCAGTTGCTCTCAGCAACCAATCAGATCTCAGCTTTCAGTTTTAAAAAAGCCTTTGAAAATGAAAGTGAAAATCTGATTGGTTGCTGAGTGCCGAGGGCAACTGCTCCACTGCACACGAGTGGATTAATCTCCCCCACTGTATATAGCCGGTCCTGCTTTTGACTGAGAATTGTATCCAGTCTAGACAATGCTCTGTGGGCAACATCGCCCCTGGCGCTCAGAGACCAGTAGCGGATTACAATAGGTCCTTTTCGGGCGGTAGCACGGGGCCCAGAGCTCCTGGGGGGCCCATGGCTGCCCAAACAGACATACTTTTAGTGGTAAAATGTCTTCTGCCATAATTTGCAAACAATGGCTGCTTTTTACCACTAATTTTGCACAAATCGGGCAAGACAAATCATGACATTATCTATCCTGTACTATTAATACCACGCTAGTGCTGCCAAATTTACAGTGGGGTGGGGGGGCCGAGGCCTGGTGAACAGTCCGGGGCCTATGGTAAAGTTAATCCGCCCCTGTCAGAAACCATCCCTTTCCTCTGGGACGGCTCTCACAGACCACCCGCAAATCCCCCCAAAACGGCCCTCAGAGCGGGTCTCTCAGGACGCTCTGAGCATTGTTCAAGGGTTGGATGGTGGTCTGTGGGAGCTGTCCCGGGGGAAAGGGATGGTCTCTGAGTGCCAGGGGGAGGGGGGGGACTCTAAAAGACATTCTTATCGCAGTCTGGGGATGGGAGCTCTCATATACACTCCCCCCCTAGACACTAAGATTCATGGGGCCCATACAGTTTTCTTTCTATGGGGCCCATGAATCCTAGTTGAGCCCCTAATACATTGTACTTAGCTAGTCCAGCTTTTGGGCATGTGCACACAGAGAAAGAGAGGCGGAAATTTCAAGTGGAGCCCGCGCCACGGCATGTTGATTCTTTGAGCGGCAGCGCACAAGAAATCCCATTGAATCAATGTGACAGGCAGAATTTCAAGTGGCATTTGCGGTGCGGGCTCCGCTTGAAACTTCCACCTCTTTTTGCTCTGTGTGCATGGGCCCTACAACTGCATCCAGTCTAGACAATGTTCTGTGAGCTAGCCTGGACTACAGACCGATACACTGTACACAGCTAGTCCTGCTCTCAGCTGAGAAGTAATACAATTGTATCCAGTCTAGACACTGCTTTATGAGCTAAACAACCTGGACTGCAGACTGATACATTGTACAGAGAAAACTCCATGTCTATTTTGTGCGGCCGCTATTCCGTGAGCAGCGGCCGCACAAAATAGACTGTGCAGACAAAATAAAGTGCGGCTCCCAGCCGTACTTTACATTGTGTGCTATGACTAATTGGAGCGCGGGCAAAGCCGAATGTGCACGCATTCCAATTAAGTTGAAGTGATGTTCACCCAGCCAATACTACAGTATTAGCCTGGTTGAACATCTCAGACAGCGGCCGTTCTGTGACAAGGACTAAAACTGTATTTATGTAATTTTGCACCTTGCCTGATAAACTTGTGTGGCCAAAAGGGGGCACAGCCTAAGTGAGATGCTGTGTGCCAAAAAGCTGGCTTTTTTTTCTGGTAATAGGTATTAATCACTGTGATAAATGAAGTAAAACATCCTCAACTAAAACACAACCTGTTTTTATTGAACCACAAAAAAAAACACAATCAAAGTATCAACCCCTGACCTGCAGATCCTGCACATCAAACAGACTAACCACTTACAGATCCGGCAAGGAAATACCAATTATGAAGCGTGGGGGGGTCAGGCCCTCCCCCCCCCCCCCCAAGTCCCAGCTGATAGATTCTACAATACACAATACAGCAGGGGGCACATTCCTTACAATGGTCAACCCCGACCTGTGGTTCTCCAGCTGTTGCAAAACTACGACTCCCACCATGCCCTGACAGCCGCAGGCATGCTGGGAGTTGTAGTTTTGCAACAGCCAGAGAGCCACATTAGATGATCACTGCCGTACCTGATGTCCTTGAACACGGATCTAAACCTATATGTTACATTTACAGATATAGCGGTGGCGAGTGTATTATCTGCAGTGTTACAAGGAACTAGTGAACTAATTTCTCATGAAGGACAAAGAGCTAAAGAATAAAACCAGCTCTGCTATATCTATATTTAGTGAGTGTTTTTACAAGGTAACTGTAGTTGGCGTGCATGGATTTCACAATGGCGTCACCGTGTCAGAGGAAACACCAACAACTGGTTGCATCAATAGTCTACGGGACTACAGACTCTATAACTGAAGGACAGTAGTAGTCTCAAAAAGGCAAAGTTTCTCTCTCTCTCTGTCTTCTCTCTCTCATACAGACACAACCAGTCATTTTTATTTTAAAATTAACTAGGTTTTAGAAAGGTATAAACATTTGTAAATGACTTCTATATAAAAAAATCACACAGCTTCCAGTACTTATCAGCTGCTGATGTCCTGCAGGAAGTGGTGTATTCCTTCCAGTCTGAGACAGTGCTCTCTGCTGCCACCTCTGTCCATGTCAGGAACTGTCCAGAGTAGGAGAGGTTTTCTATGGGGATTTGCTACTGATCTGGACAGTTCCTGTCACGGACAGAGGTGGCAGTAGAGAGCACTGTGTCAGACTGAAAAGAATACACCACTTCCTGCAGGACATACAGCAGCTGATAAATATGGGAAGATTTAAGATTTTTAAATAAAAGTATATTACAACTCTATTGAACTTTCTGAAACCAGTTGATTTGAAAGAAAAAGATCTTTTGCAGGATAACCCCTTTAATACACAAAGTCTGTTAAGGTTTCAGAGTAACTTTAAATGTAGCGTTTGCTCCAAATAACAGGTCCCAATGCACGCTCAATAGTAAAAACTTTACACAATACAGTCTATATTACATGCAATAATATTTAATTATAGTTATATGTGATTGGAAAAGTCTTGGTTAAACCAGGCAGAGTAACCTAATCCTTTACAACCCAGTAAAAAAAGGTCACAAATCTAGGTTTCTACCCGTTAATAAGGCGACGCAGGTCGGAGGGGGTGTAGGATTTGCAGAAGGGGAACTCAATAATAAAGGTGCAGACACAAATAGGATAATAAAAAATGTATACGTATAAAATGAGCAGCTTGAACACCCCAAGGCTCTGTTCACATCAGCGCTGTGGCTTCTGTTTAGAATAGAAGCCAGAATACTGTGCGTGATGGAGAGCAGAGGCGCCTAACCCCCCACCCCAACGGTAACATAACGTCCACCGACATGTCCGTTGAGGAAAGTGCACCATGATCATTCCAGTCTCCTCCGACGCAGATGTGAGCGGCCTGGTATGGGGCACAAATTGTTCTCTTATGAGGTCACTTGTCTTTCACAAAAAACTTCAACAACTCTGCCAGTTCTGACATACGAGATCTGTCAATCCACAGTTTAAAAGGCTTCAATGTGATTGACAGCTCCACTTCCCAAGAGGTTCAGAGGAATTCCATTAGCATTAATAGTCTATGCTGAGATCCGGCCATACTACATAGTGAATGAAAAACCTACACGCAGAATCTAGTACATTAAACACGTACTACTGTATAGTGAATGTAATATGCCTACACACCCGCCGTGTGTGTATATACTTGTATATGCGTCTACTCCAAGGAAGTCTACACATTAGTAAAAAAGGGGCCAGTGAGACTGTCTACTGTGTATGGGGGGGCCTCCTGACTGATCATGTTGACGAAGAGAAGGATCAGGCATGTTGGATATCAATTGCCCAATCTTTTTGTTTTTAGGAAGATAAACAAAAAGTTTGGCCCTCTTCTCTCCATTCACAACACAACAAAGCGGTTATCCAGCGCTACAAAAACATGGCCACTTTCTTCCAGAAACAGCACCGCTCTTGTCTCCAGTTTGGGTTTAGGTTTTGTGATGGTGTGTTTACACGGAACAATCATAAAAAATTTTGAGCAATAATCATCTCGTGTAAACACAGCGAACGATCAAGCTACAAGCGAAAAATCGTTCATTGTGATCTTTCAACATGTTCTCAAATCGGCGTTGGTCGTTCACTAAAAATTCGCAAATCGCTTTGTGTAAACACTCTTTCACCGATTCACCCTGTGTGAGAGATGGGCTTAAGCGATCTTAAAAACGATCGCAATAACGATTTTTCTAACGATTTGTCTAAACGCTGATCGTTAGAAAAACCAAATCGTTGCTTCAAAATCGCTAAACAATCGATTGTACGAATTATCGCTTTGTATAAACGGACCATAATGCTGCGTTTACACGTAATGATTATCGTGCAAATCTGGGCGATAACGATCGGATTCAAACGATAATCGGACGTGTAAACGCAGCGAACGATCAACCGACGTGCGAGAAATCGTTCATTTTGATCTTTGAACAAGTTCTCAAATCGTCGTTGATCATTCGCAAAAAATTCGCAGATCGGTCCGTGTAAACAGTCGTTCGCCGATTTAAACAATGTGTGAGATAGGCTTAAGCGATCGCAAAACAAATTTTCCGTACGATATATCGTACCGTCTAAACGCTGATCGTTATGAAAAAAAATCATTACTCCGACATCGTTACTTGTACGATCGGGCCAATTATCGTTTCGTGTAAACGCAGTACAACTCTGGTCCATTGAAGCTAATTAAGCTTAATTGCAAACCACACCTGACCTGGAGACAAGAGTAGTGCTGTCTCTGGAGGAAAGTGACCATGTTTTTTGAATGCTGGATAATCCCTTTAATACCCAGCCAAGCTAAACATTCATGTGTATGGAGGGATCCCGACTCCTTTCTCTACCACTCCAACCATACATATGAATGCTTGGCCAAGTGTTCATACATGTGTTTAGAATAGAGAGAGGAGAACAAGGCCAGACTCATCTGGCGATGGCGTTGAAATAACATGCCTGACCCTTCTCTCCTGTCACACCTGTGGGTAAAGACTCAGAAGGCTCCCATATATTATAATGTCCGGACGGACCTACTCAACTTTGTTGGTTCAGCTAACACATATCTATTGTGTATAAAGGTCTCGGGTCCCAGGTCACATCTGTGCTTCAGGCTCCAACAGAAAAGACAACCACAGAAGAAATGGACATCCCCTTTAATTGTCAGACTGCTGCTATTTCCAGACCGGTCTATGACACGTAGAGAAATTCTTACAAGGATTACTATGGAGTCTGGTAGGAAAATGGTGACAGGACCAAGAAAAGAATAAGAAGTGATGCCGGCATGGGAAAGCTAAAGCTTTGGCTGTCAAGGCATGATGGGAGTTGTAGTTCTGCAACATCTGGAGAGCAAAGGTTCCCTACCCCTGCTCTAAAGTATTAGGAAGAATATGGAAGGTTTATAGACACCCGAAAATAGAGACCTACTCTAATAAAACCACTGAATAACCTGTTGGTTATAGCAACACAGCCGGGCTTTATAGCCAGTCACTCCTTTGTGTCACTATGGAGCTGGAATTCAATGTAATGAATGACCTGCCTTGGATTAGGCCTATAAATCTCACTGACCTGGTACAGGGTGACAGCATAGGCACACAAAGCATTCCTTAAAGGTTTCCTTCAATTGAATTATACAGCGATACAACATGAGGTAATGCTATACTAGTATACTAAGAAATATGTCTTCTCTCAACTACACACTGAAAACACATGCACGCTCAGCCAGGCAGGGAATGAATGTGTGCAGGGGAAATAGAAGACAATTACTGAAGGGGTATTGCACCTTAAATTCAGTAGAGCCATGTCTGTACATAAATCTAATATAAAGATTATACATAAAGATATGCTGTGTATTGGTGGATATTGATATTAATCCAATAAGTACAAAGAATTTGCATGTTAAAGGGGTACTCTAGTTTCAGAAAGCTCTATAGATTTGTAATTTACTTCTATTTCAAAATCTAAATCTTTCCCCTACTTATCAGCTACTGCAGGACGTGGTGTATTTTATCCATTCTGACACAGTGCTCTCTGCTGCCACCTCTGTCCGTCTCAGGAACTGTCCAGAGCAGGAGAGGTTTTCTATGGGGATTTGCTACTACTCTGGACAGTTCCTGACATGGACAGAGGTGGCAGCAGAGAGCACTGTGTCAGACTGGAAAAAATACACCACGTCCTGCAGGACATACAGTAGCTGATAAATACTGGAGAAGTAAATTACAAATCTATATAACTTTCTTAAAACAGTTGACTTGAAAGAAAAAGCTTTTTGATGGAGCACCCCTTTAATGTAATGAATCAGGCAGCTCAGGATGAGCAATGTACAGGTTTAATTCAGACAATGGTTGTTATTGTGCATGTAATATAAATGCCAGCAGAATATTTGATCATCGTCACATAATAATTCTGGAATGGCTCCGGTAGATCCTTAATAGTAGTTTTGCTTCTATATTTATGAACCAGGAAGCTCAGAATAAACAGTGTGCTGGTTTATTGCAGGCATGGGATTAGGCAGTAATATAAATCCTAGTAGAATATGTGATTATGATTATCATCATTTATTATGTCTGTAACTTCCATCACTTGTTAATAGTAGTTCTGCTTTCATATGTATGAATCAGGAAGCTCTGGATGAACAGTGCAGTAATATGGATTCCAGTACAATATGCGATTATCATCATCTAATAACTCGGGATCTGTAACTCCAATCACTTCCTAAGAGTATTTCATCTCATACCCCAGTCCGGCTTATGGTGCTGTCTGGCCGTAAGTGGAATCTGATATCTTAGATATTTCAAACGAGGCAGCAATAAAAAATCTCCTTGACACCTTTGATGTTTTCTGCAGTCTCCATTCATTGCTAGCCTCTCTGAGTAACCCAGTCACCCAGGAAAAACTTCACATACCAGAAGGCAAAACACCACGGCTCTGGGGGTGAAGGTATTTCTGGCATAAAACGGGTGGAGGGACCTTTGTTCTTCCTTAGATCCCAAAAACTAACATTAAAAGCTTTTCTTAGCTGTATTATCTGCACAGGTACAAGCTGCCCTGATTTCTAACATATGTCCGCAACGCTTTATAGGCCATGTTCCATATAGAAGTACTTGAAGCTATGACATATATATATACTTTGAAAGGGGTTAATCCAATGAAAATCGTTTTCTTTCAAATCAATTGGTTTCAGAAAGTTATGTAGATTAATAATTTACTTCCGTTTAAAAATGTCAAGTCATCCCATACTCATCAGCTGCTGAATGTCCTGCAGGAAATGTTTTCTTTTCAGTCTGCCACCGTGCTCTCTGCTGCCATCTCTGTCCATGTCAGGAACTTTCCAAAGCTGTAGCAAATCCCCATAGAAACCTCTGCTGCTCTGGACAGTTCCTGACATGGACAGAGGTGGCAGCAGAGAGCACTGTGTCAGACTGGAAAGAATACATCACTTCCTGCAGGACATACAGCAGCTGATAAGTATAGGAAAACTTGAGATAAAGTTAAAGTTGAAATAAATTACAAATCTATATAAAACTTTCTGAAATCAGTTGATTTGAAAGAAAAAGATTTTTGCGTTCACATGTACAGGATCTGCAGCAGATTTGATGCTGCAGATTTGCTTTGAATCTGCAACTTCAAATCTGCGTCATCAAATCTGCTGCAGATCCTGTACATGTGAACGCACCCTTAAAATGATATTGTCACCCCCATCAGTTTGCCCACATCAGTGCCATAGGCCCTGCCCCCCCATGACATTATCGACCAAGGACTCTTAGTCAGCCCATTCCAATGACTGTTGAGGGGATAGGGCAGAAACCAATGACCTTACGGAGGGGTGGGGCCTACGGCGCTGATGTAGGTGGAGATATGGGGCACGACGGCCATTAAGCCTCGCCCCTAAAGCACAGTTCAACAACAATAACATGCATTTTTGAGGGGAGAGACCCCTAAGAAATTGTTTTATACGGTAAGAGATGAAATGTCCAGAATATAAGGGATGAGGAGCGTTCACCCTCCAGCTGTTGCAAAACTACAATTCCTATCATGCCTGGACAACCGAAGCTAAAGCTTCAGCTGTCCAGGCATGATGGGAATTGTAGTTTTACAACATCTAGAGGGCTGAAGGTTCCCCATCCCTTCTTTAGACTATATTCACACTAGTATTGGGTAGATCCAGCTTCCTAACCATTCTTGTTGACCAAAAGCAGGAAGAGATCTCAGCACAGCAGAGGAGGCGACACATTTTTGACCTTTCACCTTGGAAGCTTTTCCTTCTCCGCTGTGCTGGGAGGACAAAGTCATAGGTTTTCAGATGTCACCAAGTCCTAACTGTAATGCAGTCTGCGATTTTATACCATTAAAATCCTTTTATTATTTTACAATTGGAAGTGGCTTTGCATTCCTTTTGTTGCCTTTCACCACGGAAGGTGGCTCGTTTTACAAAAAAACAGTTTCCGTCTCCGCAAAATGTATTCTTTGTACCCAACAATGTTAATATATTTTCTCCAGCGTAACATCACAAGGAGTCACGTTTCTTGAAGACAGACTAGTCTACAGGAAAGCTTTGGCTGAACTGGCCATAGACATGGCAGTAATTCAGTCAATCCGATCCTTGGAGAGTTGGCGAAGGTCTGAAGATAATGGAACCGGTTGTGACCCACATTTCTTCCATTTGTTGAGAGTCAAAAACATCTATAAAATATAGTGTGACCATAGCCTAAGGCCTTATTCATATGATTCGTGCCCAATCCGGAGGAGGATTGCGGCACCGATCCCCTAGCCAGAGCCCCCCTGTCGCCCAGCATGGATCCCCTAGCCAGAGCCCCCCTGTCGCCCAGCATGGATCCCCTAGCCAGAGCCCCCCTGTCGCCAGGCATGGATCCCCTAGCCAGAGCCCCCCCCCCTTCCCGCCGCCCAGCACAGATCCCCTAGCCAGAGCCCCCCCCCCTTCCCGCCGCCCAGCACAGATCCCACCCCAACCCAACATGATGTGCGCTCCTGTCATCGCATCTGACTACTCACCCATTCCCCTGTGCAGGCCAGCTACACACGCTCACCAGAAGTGGCCTGGACTATGCTGTCGGGAGAAGAAGGCAGCGTAGTACAGGCGGCACTTCTGGTGAACATGAAGCCGGCCTGCTCAGGGGAGTAGGTAAGCAGTAGATGCGAAGACAGGAGCGCACATCATCAGAGCAGATCTGCGACCACGGACCATTTTTACGGGACATGTTAATGCAGCCTAAGTGTCCTTTTATGTTACATAATTTGTCAGCGGGATTGGCGCTCGTTTGCTCTGCCTTTACACCGCACAATCAAGCGGGCCACACGAATGATCACTACATTGTTCGTGCAGCCATTATCATTCATTGTAATCGGCCACGAGTCTCCTGTTTACACATAGAGATGTGTGGCCAATAACGATTAAAACACCCACTCCTCCCTGACACTTTTAGGGTCCATTTACACAGTCTGTTTATAGTCTGTTCTTGGCTTTGGCTTCAAATCTTTGGCAGATAATCTGTCAGATAATCTTTCTGTGTAAATGGACCATTTACACAGAAAGATTATCTGACAGATTGTCTGCCAAAGATTTGAAGCCAAAGCCAGGAATGGATTTGAAAAGTGGAGAAATCTCAGGCTTTCCTTCATGACCTGATCTCTGTTTGTAGTCTGTTCCTGGCTTTGGCTTCAAATATTTGGCAGATAAGCTGTCAGATAATCTTTCTGTGTAAATGGACCCTTAAACAACACAATTACCAGCCACATGAGTGTTTATTGAAACGCTTGTTACTGATAATCGGCCCCTGTAAAAGAACCCTAAGGGTGAATTCACACAATAAATGTATTCGCGCTTTACACTTTTTACTCATCTCTTTGTGGTCTTCCTCCAAGACTGGATCAATGATTCTATTTCTTCATACATTACAAAAAGCAGCATTATAGCCATAATTCAGTGATCCTAGTAATCTGATTACTGAGAGGGAGAGAGAGGAAGCCAGGAATCATACAGCATATTACTGCGAGGAACACTGTCCTACAAATTATACCGCATTCAGCTACAGAGGAGAGCATAGGGCCGGCAGTGATAAGTGGCTGATTTATGTGTTTGTTTGGGCTACCGTCCACACTATCTGACGTAAATGTCTGACAACGGTCACATTAACCCATCAATTGTCTAGATTAAGTAGGAATTTGAAAAAAAAATAATTAATTAAAAGAGTAAAATAGTTAAAGGGGTACTCTGGAGAATGTCTTTTTCTAAACGGTGTATTCTTTCCAGTCTGAGACAGTGCTCTCTGCTGCCACCTCTGTCCGTGTCAGGAACTGTCCAGAGCAGAAATAGTTTTCGATGGAGATATGCTACTGCCCCGAATAGTTCCCGACATGGACAGAGGTGGCAGCAGAGAGCAGTGTGTCAGACTAGAAAGAATACACCACTTCCTGTAGGACATGCAGCAGCTGATAATTGCTAGTAGGCTAGAGTTTGTTTGTTTTTTTAATAGAACTTTCTGCCACCAGTTTATCAGAATTTTTTCCTCCATACCCCTTTAAGTATACATTTTGGCCAGACACTGCACAAATGCTCAACCTGCTAAAGTCTTAGCAGAGCACGAGCCACGGGTGAGGATGAGCGAGCCATCAGGGCCTATCTCAGTGACCTTTACCCCATGCCTAAGGCTGCATAAGCCTGAGGATTTTACACCATTGACCCCAAACACATGCTGCAAACATGTCTCCACTGCAAGTGCATCATTCAGGTCAACCTCTGAGATGACCTCTCTCTCGCCTGTCTATTGGCTGGGATAAAGAACAGAAAGAAAAAAAAAATCTGAATTTGTGATGAGGAGAGATTTTTTTTTTAGTGTCTATAGTGGTGCAAGAATACCGCAGCCAAAAACCTTAATGGTGCAAATCTGACTGCAAATCGGTGCAGTAAACACGTGGCCACTGGGCCACTGAATCACAGATTACAGTGTGAACCCAATGCTGAAGCAGTCATGTCTGACCAAACGCATGTTAACCCATCAGACTGCAAGTACAAGTCATTTGGCTCATGCTACCCTTACCACCAGTAAACAGCGCCGCCCCCCCCCCCCCCCCCAATCACACACTATGACACTCACCATTGCCGGCTTGTGGCTTCTTCAAAGGCTTTGCTTTATATTCTTTAAAATCACAGCGTGACAGCTCTCCTTTTTATCTCCTCAGCCTTATAACCAACATCAAGGTGACTTGTAGGTGGCAGCTCATTGAGCACAGCTCATTCCAAAGATAAACTACACATAGTAAAGATAGGCACAAAAACCGGGGAAGAATTTTAATGATATGATAAAATGCCGGACATCCAGGCGGGAGTTCGGTCAGTCACGTGCAGCTGTCACCGACCTTTGACAGCAACATAGCCTAATCCCTTGCTATAGCATTTGTGTCCTCTGATGCCCAGCAGAGTATAACACCATAGTGCAATATACAAAAGATGTATCAACAAGGACGCATTATGTTAAAGGGGTTCTCCGATGAAAAAAAAAATCTGTTTACTTATCAGTTGCTGTATGCCCTGCAGGAAGTGGTGTACTCTTTCCAGTCTGACACAGTGCTCTCTGCTGCCACCTCAGTCCGTGACAGGAACTGTCCAGGTTTTCTATGGGAATTTGCTACTGCTCGGAACAGTTCCTTCTAGAACATGGATAGAGAACCTGTGGCCCCCATCATGCCTGGACAGCTAAAGCTTTGGGAATTGTAGTTTTGTAACAGCTGAAGGTTTCTCATAGAAGAACTGGCTTCTCAGCCCAGGACTAACTTATAGTAAGGGGCCTATTCCACGGAGCTATAATCGGCCAATTATCAATCGGTGGAATAGACCATGTCATTGGCTGATTGTTTATTTAGGCCCAAACCTAAAATCATCGGTCACCCACCGCGCATCGCTTCGTGGAATAGCAGTGCGCGGTGGGCGACTGACAATTTGAGAAGCAGCATACATTACCTAGCAGGGCTTCTCCTCCGCTCCGTCTTACTCCCCGGGTCCCGCGGCGCAGCATTGGCTTTGGTGCGGCCTGACTGAGCTGTCAGACCTCTCAGCCAATCACTGGCCGTAGTTGATGCTGCGCCGCGGGACCCGGGGAGGAAGACGGAGCGGAGGAGAAGCCCTTCTAGGTAATGTATGCTGCAAGGACATCGGTAACGATGTCCCGGCAGCCCTCGCTAACGATTGTCGGCCCGTGGAATAGGCCCAGTAAACAAGTGGTGATTAGAGATGAGTGAACCTGGAGCATGCTCGAGTCGATCCGAACCCGAACTTTCGGCATTTGATTAGCGGTGGCTGCTGAACTTGGATAAAGCCCTAAGGCTATGTGGAAAACATGGATACAGTCATTGGCTGTATCCATGTTTTCCAGACAACCTTAGAGCTTTATCCAAGTTCAGCAGCCCCGCTAATCAAAAACCGAACGTTCGGGTTCGGATGGACTCGAACCCGGACCCGGTTCGCTCATCTCTAGTGGTGATCTAGCAGAAATACAATAGCCGTCAGCCAAAAAAAGCATCCAGCTATGTTATGTGTATGGCCAGCCACCGTCCTGTGTATGTTGGCTCTATATTCTGTCTGTACGCAGTAGGTCCTGTCTATGGAGCCAATGTTATTCTACCGAGTTAGGTCATACGTTGATATTTCTATATGGCAGCATTTCTGCATACATATGCCATATGAAGATGGACACATAGTAGGCAATGAAACAATTTGGAGGGGTGTTCTTGGACTTAAAAAAGTTCCCCCAAGGCATTAGTATTGAACAGACCAGGTTTGCATTTTAGGAGATGTAAAATCTCCAATTCTTAAATATGTAACCACAGGGATCTAGGTCCATATATCACGACTGTAGACAAGACTATGCAAACAATCAGGAATGGAATTCTACCACTAAATATATCATAAAATGACGGCGGGTCTAGCGCTCAGTAATTTAAGTAATATTTATCTATTCCCAGAGGTCACCTTCCCAGACATGTGAATAACAGTCTCCTCTAAAACCCTCAAACCCCTAGTGCCCCTCCTCCCCGTCCCCCGAGCCGATGCGGGACCGCTCCGCTTCCTTCCTGCAGACTTTATAGCCCCACACGGCGCAAACTACACTTAAAATTCTTGAAGCAACAATAATCTCGACTTTGTATTCGGAGGATTTATAAAAGGAAATAAAATATCATTTTGGCTGCATTTTTTTTCTTCTTGTTTTATTTTCAACATTTTTCATAATTGTCTCCAGGTTCGAATGTTTTTTTCCTGTGGGTTAAGTACTCCCTAGAATCATAAAAATATTACTTCAGTGTGTGGGTAATGAAAAGCAATCATCGTGAAATGTCTACGAGGAATGTGGGACCAGGGTTTTACACAAAACAGTTAAGATTTTCTTTCTTTTTTTTCCCCTGGTCCCATATGGTTTAGATTTACCGCATCATGTGTTGTTGGGCGCTTTCCGTGCCTGCCTCGTAACACACTGTAAATTTACCTTAACCCCTTACCAGGAAAGGCCTGATGGATGGTTATAGTGGAAAGTCACCCAGGCAGGGAAGCCAGGTACTTTTTTTTAGGCCTAAGGCTACACTAGCAACATTCCGGAATCTAAAAAATACCGACATCCATAAAAGAAAGAGAAACAAGACAAATCAGATGCAGTCTAAAAGGATGGAAGTCGTACCATCAAAATACGAAACCACTGTCTCAGCGATGTAGTCATGGGAGCTACAAATGAAAGTGTACCTGTTGTTATAAAAAAAAAAAAAAACTTTTGACATGTTATAGGGACACACCAAAAGTTTTGAGCGATCAGACCCGTACGTATCGGGAGACAGAGCGGGGGGGAAGACCGAGTCAAGCTCGATAGGAGTCTATTATAAGTCTGACTCTTTTTCTTTATTTTTTATTCAGAGCGGAGACTGGACACGCCACTCTATCTCCCGATCGGTACAGGTCTGAGCACTCAGACCTGGAGTGGTCAAAATTTTTGACATATCTCTATGATTTGGCAATTTTTTTTTTTTTTTTTTAAAATAAGAACAGGTACACCTTAAGGATACAGTGACTATTATGGCTGGCAAAGTAAATAGTAATATGGTACAACTATACTGTATGTAGGATGATATGGCTGGTAAGAATTGGCCACTACAATGAGGATAAGAGATGAGCGAATTTACAAAAGGAACGGAGCAAATCGCTTCATTCCTATCTGCATTCTGCTCATTAACCTGCAGGCTTTGAAGTCTGCTCCGCTCCATGCTGCTCGTCCCCGGGTGCTGGGAAAAGATGGATCCAGTCCTGGGAATCTGGGATCTATCCTACTGTAAATTTGCTCATCTCTAACAAGGATAGTACAGTATGATCGAAACTATTTCATGGACTGAATTTGATGTGTTCGCTAAAGACGAGTGTAATTCGAGAATGTTCGGGTCCATCCAAACCGAAGCGTGTGGCCTTAGAAGAACTCTGAAGAAGTTGGGTGTCTGGAAAACATGGACAGAGCCATTAACTGTATCCGTGTTTTCCAGGACTCCATAGGGATGCATCCACGTTCCTCAGCCACCAGTAATTTAATGTTACATTATCGGGTTCACATGGACCCAAGCATACTCCAGTTGTGCTCATCTCTAGTTGTAATACATAGTTAGAGTTATTAGAGTGTAACACCACTATGCAATAGGCACAAAAGCAGTGTGATAAGTTGGTGGTGAGATTGTAACCCAACCTTTGGATAGAGTGGACATAGTATAATAGATTATAGGTCTTCTCACTACGCTCCTCACCTAGATAGCCCCGCCCCCGAGTAACTAAACAGCAGAGCCTTTAAGATTTGGGTGGGTTCACACTACGGAATTTTCGCAGATAAACCCATGTCACTTCTTTCGGCGGATAGCAGAATACGCCAGCCCATAGAATGGTGTCTATGGAGCCGGCAGAAAGGCGCGCGGACATGCTGCGGAATTCCGCGGAGTTTATCCGCGAGAATTTCGTAGTGTGAACCCACCCTAACAGTTCACAATGACTATAATTGAAGAATGATTTAACAGAAGGAGTACCTATCCAGAGACTCTCAAAAAGAACTCTATGTATAATACAATTCCAGTATATATATATTTAATTAAAACTATCTGAGCATATATTTATTTAGATGACGGCACCACTAGCAAATGGCTACATCTATCAATGCTCAGAGCGCACTGACATCATTATTGGACAGATATACACTGACATCACTGTAAACAGAAGAGGATTTGCTTTCTTGGCACAGAGTATGTGTCGAGGTCTGATCTCACGTCTATGTGAAAAATGCAGGTAAACAGTGAAGAGCGCTCCTATTACCCCCAGGGTCTGGTATTTTGGAACTTTTCATCACCTTGGCATACCAACAAGGATGTTTATATAGAGCTCACTTATGTATATTGTTCTTTCTCAGTTTATCCCGGCACACCCAATGGATCATCATTCAACAAACCTTTGTTTAGAGGAGGTGCAAAGCGCCTCCAAAATTAAAGAACAATATAACGGGAGGAATGGATCACGGTTTTTGACTTTGTTACAATGCGATCCCTATAAGAGATGCATTCACATATGACAAGAAGACAGCAATATGAAACCACAGACACGCCATGTGTCGTCTTATGTCTCCATATGGCATTTTACTGTTCCCTTGAAGAAAGGAAATACCTCAGGGGAGTGTAACATACTACTATTCTGTTTTGCTCCTGGATTCCATCTGATTGTGTGAGGGGAAAAAAACACTCATGAAAAAAATGGCTGTATATTACCACTGTGTGTGAGGGGCACTATACTAGCATACTACTGTGTGTGAGGGGCACTATACTAGCATACTACTGTGTGTGAGGGACACTATACTAGGATACTACTGTGTGTGAGGGGCACTATACTAGGATACTACTGTGTGTGAGGGGCACTATACTAGGATACTACTGTGTGTGAGGGGCACTATACTAGGATACTACTGTGTGTGAGAGGCACTATACTAGCATACTACTGTGTGTAAGGGGCACTATACTAGGATACTACTGTGTGTGAGGGGCACTATACTAGCATACTACTGTGTGTGAGGGGCACTATACTAGCATACTACTGTGTGTGAGGGGCACTATAGGAGCATACTACTGTGTGTGAGGGGCACTATACTAGCATACTACTGTGTGTGAGGAGCACTATACTAGCATACTACTGTGTGTGAGGGGCACTATAGGAGCATACTACTGTGTGTGAGGGGCACTATACTAGCATACTACTGTGTGTGAGGGGCACTATACTAGCATACTACTGTGTGTGAGGGGCACTATAGGAGCATACTACTGTGTGTGAGGGGCACTATACTAGCATACTACTGTGTGTGAGGAGCACTATACTAGCATACTACTGTGTGTGAGGGGCACTATAGGAGCATACTACTGTGTGTGAGGGGCACTATACTAGCATACTACTGTGTGTGAGGGGCACTATACTAGCATACTACTGTGTGTGAGGAGCACTATACTAGCATACTACTGTGTGTGAGAGGCACTATACTAGCATACTACTGTGTGTGAGAGGCACTATACTAGCATACTACTGTGTGTGAGAGGCACTATACTAGCATACTACTGTGTGTGAGAGGCACTATACTAGCATACTACTGTGTGTAAGGGGCACTATACTAGCATACTACTGTGTGTGACGGGCACTATACTAGCATACTACTGTGTGTGAGGGGCACTATACTAGCATACTACTGTGTGTAAGGGGGCACTATAGGAGCATACTACTGTGTGTGAGGGGCACTATACTAGCATACTACTGTGTGTGAGAGGCACTATACTAGGATACTACTGTGTGTGAGGGGCACTATACTAGCATACTACTGTGTGTGAGGGGCACTATAGGAGCATACTACTGTGTGTGAGAGGCACTATACTAGCATACTACTGTGTGTGAGGGGCACTATACTAGCATACTACTGTGTGTGAGGGGCACTATACTAGCATACTACTGTGTGTGAGGGGCACTATAGGAGCATACTACTGTGTGTGAGGGGCACTATACTAGCATACTACTGTGTGTGAGAGGCACTATACTAGGATACTACTGTGTGTGAGGGGCTCTATACTAGCATACTACTGTGTGTGAGGGGCACTATAGGAGCATACTACTGTGTGTGAGGGGCACTATACTAGCATACTACTGTGTGTGAGGGGCACTATACTAGCATACTACTGTGTGTGGGGGGCACTATAGGGATATACTACATGTATGAGGGGCACTATAGGGGTCGGGGCATACTATTGTGTGGGGGGGCAATATAGGGGCCTACTACCATATGAGGGACACTATAAGGGCATACTGCTATGCGTGAGGGACACTATAGGGGCATACTACCATGCGAGGGGCACTATAGGAGCATGCTACCATATATGAGGGGCACTATAGGAGCATACTACTGTGCGTGAGGGACACTAAGCGCACAATACTTTGTGTGAGGGGCATTATAGAGGACTACTTATGTGCGTAAGGGGCACTATAGGGTGAGGGGCACTATAGGAACATACTACTATGTGTGAGGGGCACTATAGGGGCCTATTACTGTGTGTGAGGGGCACTATACTGGCATACTACCATGTACAAGGGGCACTATATAGGCATACTACTGTTTGGGAGGCAATATAGAGGAATACTACTGTGTGTGGGGGGCACTATGGGGGAATACTACCATGTGTAATGACACTATTGTATGTGAGGGGCATGTTAGGACATAATACTTTGTGTGAGGGATCTTTACTGTATGGGGAGCACTGGGGGGGGGGGGGGTACTGTGAGGGGCCACAAGGAGGCATAACAGTGCTGGCCAATTAGTAAGAATGAATCAATAAGTAACTTTGTAACTTTTTAACTTTTATATAATACTTTCCACCTAAAATGGAAGACAACGCCCACCCTTAATTGACTACACCCACTTTTCAAAACCAGCAAATACTGAGAAAAGTTGCACATTTTTGTGCAAAAAAAAAATGAGGCTCCATCATTTTCAACATTTTAGGCTTCGTTTCTGCCCAAAAAACTAACAAACATATGTATGACTAATAAGCCTTAGTTGCTTCCAAGAACTCTGTTTGCTGTCAGCCCTTCTCGCAGCTGAGGGTTTGCATCCATTGTTCCGGCTCTGACCACGCTCTGTAAACTGTATCGATCAGCGGCACAGTTCTCTACTGTCCTAAATCGGCTTCAGATTTTAAGCTCTGATCTCTGTATTAGCTAATAAAGCCTTTTGGTAAAGATTGGATTTTTCTATGAATAATAAATACGTTCTCGGCAGATTAGTCGTCAAATGTTTACAACTGTGAAATTCAGATATAGACGGTGTAAAACGTCCTCAACTACTTATAACACCAGACAGAACGAAATATGTAATAACCCATATAGCCAGTCATGTGCTTAACACGCTTCCTACACACGTGACAAGCATTACTCCGTGCAGGCCCTGTCAGGCCTCATTTAGAGTAGTGCTCTTCAGCTTATGAAAAAAACTACAATTCCCATCATGCCCGGACAGCCGCAGGCAACAGCTAGAGGGCTATAGGTTGAGGGTCGCTGATCCCAAAGAGGCTATTAACATATACTATACTACACATAACAGGCCGAGAACCTAGAATCAATGTACTATACAATATACTAAACTGGTTAGAAGATAAGAAAAGATGGTAATTACAGTAGCGGCCCTGTAAAGTGAAGACTTCTAAGCCTTCACACATCACAAAGCCATGTTCTGTCATTTGCTAACAGGCTCAGAAGCCAAGAACCAAACCAAAACGTAACGTGTAATTACCAGAAAACATGAAACGCGCCATGTCATTACCAGAACTTGCAGCTTTTTCTCATTTCTTTCACCTTATACACTAACCAAAGTGCATTCATGCCCATAGTGCAGTTTACAACCTGGTTATTGGGACTGGCATTAATCTTGGATCAAATTGTTTTTCAACTTCCCAACAACAACCTTATTTATAGCATATTCAAAGGTCTAGATGGGGATAACCCACCATAAAAGTGGTGTTTTGGGGTAGATTACTTTGTTGCCGAAACTAAAGCCAACCCCGAGTTTGTCAGCAGCCCGCCCTGTTAACCCACTGGCCGCCGGAGCGAATACTTCTCCTGGTCCCGCTCCGGCTTGCTTTGGGGGTTCCTGGCACGTCCTGCTCAGCCAATCAGTGCCGCAGTGCACTGACTGGCTGAGTGGCACGTGAAGACAACGGGAGCCCCGAAACAAGCCGGAGCGGGGACCAGGTGATGTATACACTCCGGCGGCGGAGGGGTTAACGGGGCAGGCTGCGGACAAACTCGCAGCAGGATGTGCATCCTGCTGCGAGCAGGCTGCGGACAAACTCGCAGCAGGATGTGCATCCTGCTGCGAGTTTGTCTGCTCATAGCCTGTACAAGGCAGGGATTCGCAGCAGGTCCTCGCTGCGGATCCGCCCAGTGAGTTTGTACCCTAAAACAAGGATGTTGGGCACCCAGTAGGGTAAATGCACTCTAGACAGATTACTTCCAGGGGGAAAAAAAATCTGCATGAAAATCCATGTAGATTTTAGTAAAAATTTTGTTGCAGACTGCTGGGGGGATTTATCAAACATGGTGTAAAGTGAAACTGTCTCAGTTGCCCCTAGCAACCAATCAGATTCCACCTTTCATTTTCCAAAGAGTCTGTGAGGAATGAAAGGTGGGATCTGATTGGTTGCTAGGGGCAACTGAGACAGTTTCACTTTACACCATGTTTGATAAATCTCCCCTTATGTGTTAAAGGGGATATCCAGGATTAGAAAAATATAGCCGGTTTCTACACAGCACCACACCTGTCCTTAGTTTGTGGTCTCGAATGAAACACTTTCAGCGATTATGAGCCAAACATCTCTATTATGGAAGGTTTCAATTATTCAGCAGTGCTTTAACACGACTTACACCTCTCCAATATTAACAAGAAGCAACAACCCATAGGGCTCCAGCTGCTGCAGAACTATAATGAGATGTGGCCTAATGTGGCCTAAATTTCCAGGGCACAAAAATGTGTATTGTCTCCAGCTGCCCGCCTCCTCTCCCTCCCCAAGACAACACATCATCTTGTCTATAACCCCAGAGTGATGTCACCTTTTCTGACCAGTCCTCCCGGTCTACATCATCCTCTCCCTGTCATATAAACAGATACATACTGTATATATCTTTATAGGGACTTTTAGGCATGATGCAGTTTGCTGAATGGTGCTACAGAAATAGTAAACAGGGAGTGAATACAGCAGGTGCTGCAACCTCACCAAGTCTACAGTGAAATGAGATGTTCTGCAGCAGATTTGGGCAAAAATCGGGAAAAAGCAATGTATTCTGAGAGCTTTATTACTGGTAGTCCAGAACTAAGACCCCCCTCCTTCGCTAAATAAATAGATTTTTGGTGGTTTCTGAACTAGGGCAGACAGGTAAGCACAAGTAAGCAATCAATGCTATATGCTTTTACAGCTTGTATATTTCTTACCTGATGTCGGAGCACCCCTTTAAAAGAAATACTTGATTGATTATCATCAGTAAGCGATCCTGTGGCTCCAATATCTGGAGAAGACTTCCAGAAAACTCTTAAAAGTTTCTTCATACTTATAATACGACAACCTTGGCTTAAAACAAACACATTCAGCATACCAAGTGAACATCTCTGGCTATTTATCCTAAGCTTCTCTGTGGCACCTGGGTGGGCAAATTGGATTTAGAAGGAGAAAAAACACAGTCTGTTCCATGAGGTCAGAAGGCGGACTCATTTAATCGACTTAGAACTAAAATGGGCTGCAATGTATTTAGGCCTCACATTCTGATCCACTGCAGGTCACACATACTTGTCTGTCACATCCTTCAGACATTTTCTATTCACAGGAACTTATTTAAGGAAATACTCGTCTGGCCTCCCGAATTTTTTTTACCCCCTTTTAAATACTTAGAACTTGATGTTCTTTTTTAAAGGTTTTTATTACATTATGGTTTTAGCACATTCATTTAAAAAAAAAAGTTTAAATGAAGTTTTTCAGAAATTTGGAAAATTTCTATGGCTGCAATGAGTAGTAACAACAAGCCATGTGCACTATGCATTTCATATACACTGTATGTAAGTGGTGGCCAGGGCTTTCCATAACAGTGGCAAGCCATGTGGTTCTAGGAGGTGGCCCAGCCCTGTTTGACCCCATTACCTTGGAATTGCATTATTAGCAGGTGGAGAATACGTGAAAGAGTATAATACAAATACCAGGCCCTTCCAGTCTTGGGTGGTAAAATTGGACAACCTACTTGGAAGCCATTTTGATCCCTAGTATAGTGATTCCTCCATTCTATAGTGTGAAACAACTGGTTTCCAATCTTCCCAGCATGGGCAAATGTTGGGCCTCACGTGGGCCCAGTAGTCATTTAGGACAGAGAAGGGGAGCCTGCAGCCCTCCAGCTGTTGCAAAACTACAATTCCCATCATGCCTGGACAATCAATGGGAATTGTAGTGTTGCAACAGCCGTAGGGCAACAGGTCCTCCTTCCCTGTCCCTTACGATAGAGTCACATGTAATTTCTTATATGGGTTACTAAAGGTCACTGATGCCATCAAATTAACTTCTCCACCATACTGTGACCTTCAGAATGAGGTGGTACATAATAGAACAACAATGGGGGCCATTGCGGCAACGAGCTGAACCGTGTAGGTGTTGCTTCTCTAATTAAATCTGACTGAAGCCAGTGGCCAAATAGCAATGGTCATCCATATGATACTCTCTACTATGGATCATTCCAGGGTCTCCCTTTAAATATCTCCTTTAAAGTCTCGTGCTCAAGTTAGATGGTTCTTTTCTAGGGATGAGACAACTTGCCGAAAGTTTGGGTTTCAACAAACCCGAACAATCATCATTTGAATCCTGCTGCTTGGAGAAGGTAGATGCAGCCCGAGGACTGAATGGACAACATGGATACAGCCTATGGATACAGCCTACCTTCACCGGGTAGCAGGATAAAGATGCAGATCGCTCAGGTTCGTGCGAACCTGAACTTTCGTCGAGTTCACTTATCTTTATCCCTTTCACTTACATGTAGAAGACACTTTGTGTCCGATGGACAATAGGCCGATCACCTTCCAACTCATCATCTCGGATGACATGTGTGTACGTCTATCTTTGCAGACAAGACAAAAAGTCTCGTTTTGCGCCAACAATCAGGAGAGAAGTGATACATTATATTGCTATGAGTTAGCTCATGAATATTTTAGTCGTGATAAAATAAACATAATTCGCACACAGACTGCTGGAGGGGATTTACGGAACAGACCTTTATTGTTATTGGTTTGGTGAATACTTACTGGGGCAGACCTGCATTCTTGTTGGTACATGTTACTGCAGAGCCGTACATCACAGAGGTCTACCGCAGCGCTGCCGTACCCTCCACCGAAAGTCTCCAGTGACTCAAGAAGCAGCAGACAGACACTGTCACAGGCTCGTAAAACAAGAGATCATCGGGAACAGACGATGGGGCCGTCATTTGTGGCTGAAACGTGAATGATCTCACTGACAGATTTCACCATTTAGACGCAGAAACTTGTCCTCTATGTATCAGACCTTCCATCTTGCATGTGACAGTCAAGAAGTTTATCTAAATCAATCTATAAGGAACCGCAAGATCAGCAGTTTCCTGTGTTGAACACAAAGAAAAGAACACTGATGACCATTCTTTAGAGGTTCCTTGAGAAAGATAATGATCGCAAGAAGAGCTAAAGATGACCGCACCACAATGTCCCATTCATAGACACCCAATGTCGGCTTGGCTTGATCCATTTGGGCAAATGCTTTCCATATACCTACATAGCGTACACGGACATCATAGGAGTGGGGTCCAATTCAGAACACCCCTCATACAGAAACTTTACAAATGAGCTGCTCCAGCTCTAGCCAAAAAGACATGACCATGTACCACTTGGTGACCTGCACCCTAATTGACATTCTAGCTATGTTATATGGAAACTTTTCAATACCTGCTAGGTTTTCTAGATTTCAGTTTCAGTTAAAAAGGAACTGGATGGTGTAAACTTAAAGAATAATCCATACTCAATCCCCCATTGCTGTTGTTTCGACAGTGCTTAGGTTCCCACTGCTTCCAGTGAGGTGCTGACATGCAGGAAATGACCATTCAGCCAATCATTGGCTGCAGCAGTGACCCACCTCAACCAATGAGAGGCTAGGTGGCCATTTCCTGAAGCATCTGTAAGTCACAGGAAGTGGTGAGCAGCAGGGACAAGGCATCATCACAATCGCAGTGGAGGAGACTCAGGCAGGTAAGTATCCCAGGCAGATCCCTTTTAGAGAAAATATTTTCCTTCTTGAAAAAGTGGAGGCAAGTACTCAATTCTGGAGCTGCTACTCCAAAGAGTACTTACCTTAAAGGAGCCATAGATAACAAACCGATTGTTAACACACAGGGGCTGTCCAAAATGGACAAGAAATGCTTCCAGCACCATAGAGTGTAAAATAAACAGTAGCTAGAATTGCTCTATATAGATATTTGCATCATACAGAGTGCTTGTTGAAACCTGCCATGTACATCAGGCAAATTATAGCTTGCCTAATCCCTTGGTGACCACAGAAGGGCACTGGTTGACATTACAGCATAGCAGACAACATTAGCTGTGAATTCACCAAGGACAAGAGCTTCTGTAAAGGTCAATAAATATACAATAATCTCTGGGGGGACAAAAGAGAAAAAAAACTACCTGGGAGCAGAATCACAGTTCTTCAAGGCAGAAAAGAACATGGCAGAGGGTCAGCCGCCTGGTCCTAGTCTACGGGAATAAGTGGCCACATTACACAACTCAAATTCAAAATGTGAGAACAAGAAAATTATGCAGAAGATTACGGAGCCACGTCTAGAGTTCATCTGACGGTACCAGCCAAAGTGAGACAAAATGCACAAGTATGACTAAAACAGGTCGGAGAAAACCTCTTACTTTTTAAATTGTAACCACATGAAAGTTATAAAGAGGCCATTAGTCTGTATGGAAGGTGGCGGGAAGCAGCCCACAAGAGACTTGGCACCTCATCTACTGCACTTGTCCAGTCGTGAAGTGATTCAAGGGGACACAATGTCATCATACATGGTAGGGGTCACCACACAGCCCTATGCCGAGACACTCACAAGGTCTTCCAGATCTTGTTAAGACAAGACTTCACACAAGTTGTAGATAAAAGGGGCTCGGCTGACCTTGTCGCAATGTTTTCAGTAAACACTACTCCAGGTAATGACACCTCAGGAGACCTGCACCGACTTCCCAAGCTTCCTCTGCCCATCAGGACATCAGCCTTATATGTGCTGACACCATGATAAGGCAGATCCACTCCCAAAGCTGGCAGAGTTCCCATGGAAAATTTTAGTCGAAATGAAACACTGTTCTATGACTCAACATCACAATGTTATATCAGTGGATGCTGCATGTCACCACTACATCCAGGAACACGTCTAAAGGACCAAGCAGATAACAAGTATGGACGCAGAGAATATTTCTGCAGTGACTACTGAACTTGTCGTCAGCTTCTGGTACGAGCCTTTGATGGTAAAGGAACCAAGTGGAAGCCGGAGGACATCAAGAGGGCTCTTCATTATAACTAAGAGTGACCGGCCATTCACGTAGGACATCTGACCATACCGTGTTTCTATATCAATGCAAAATAAAACTGGCCAAACCCATCAATTTTAGAGGGAATGAACAAATAATCCAATTATAAGATTGTTTCCGAACACTATTCAACCATATAGCAAGTCAACCAGCGCTTAGTAAAAGCCGCATTTACACCAGCCACTAGTTGAATTGTTCATTTGACCGCTCACATCCATTATTGTCATAAATATCTAGGGGGACATTTATAAAGACCAGTGTAGAAGGGGGCCAGTCTTATATTAGGCCCCGCCCCCGAATGCCCCTTCAGATTCACTAATAGAGGTGTGCCTCTTAGTGAATCGGGCCTAACCTGTGCCTGCCATCCAGCGGGCGCATAAATCTTCGCCTTCTCTCTGGCCGCAGATGTTCACACGAGGAAACACGCTAAACTATTGTTCCTGCACCATGAAAGATGTAAAAAATTACAGCAAACATTGGGTGTAAAAAGCAGGATATACCATAAATGTCAGAAAAATGCAGGTCCCACCTCTGGAACCCTCACTTGTCCCCCAGCCCCATCCATCCTGATTATATTTATAAAGAGAGAGAGAGTCCAAGTACTGCAGAAATACAAAAATAAAAAAAATAAACCATACTCCCTGGCCCTGATCCCCCACTGTGAGTCGCTAGTTCCTGTTAGGCAACTTGTCATAGGAAGTGGAGAGCACAAAGCAACATCAAAATGGCAGCAGCAAGGCAGGCGAGTATATATTATCCTGTGGACATGCCTGAATGTCCTAGATGGGACTACCCCTTTAATGTGTATAAGGATCTCTCTATTCTACCCCAACAGAAGAGGAGGCATCTGGCAGCGGCCTATTCCTGAGCTCCCATATTTATGGAGTAACCATAACTAAAAGCTGATTTTTAATGTAAATACCATAGAACACCACATCACTATATATGAGATCACAGCTGAATGAGGAGACTGTGCGACATTCTACTGAGGCCTGTATATACACAAGCCCCACTGGGACCGCTGGCACGTTGTGGCAAGCCAAGATCAAAGAAGATGGCTATAAAGGTTTTTAGGCCAAACATATTACAAAATGTGATTTTCTCATTTCATACTGGTTTGGGGAATTTTTGCGAGAATCTTGGCACAGCTGAGCACGTATATTACCGCTATGAGGGAAAGGGACTGGGGAATGGCTGCCAGACACTGAACCTGCCAACTCTGTAATTTCCCCTAGAGAGCAGATGCCTGCCGACCTCTGGCCGCTCAAACCCACATTATATCTGCACTGCATCCTGCCAGCAATCTAATGTGTACGGGAGGTTTACGTATGTCGTCCCTATCGAGAACACAGTGACAGAGGAAGGCGGAAATACCCGGCCATCATTAATGTGTCAATGTCTGGCTACAGAACACATGTAGATAGTGGCACAACATGACAGAGGCGGCCATGTCCAACCTTCCATTCACATCTGCCATGATAAAGACGCAAAGCTGCTGTTTTCTGTTGCCAGCTGTTTGTTGCCAACTCTAAGAATGAAAAGAAACGTATCACTCATAATGATATTTATAAAGGTGTCTTACACATAATTACATAATTATTAGTGCTACAGCTAGTCATTCAATGTGGCCTTCAGGGCTCATCTATACAGGTGCCACGTGTCATGCCACTAGGAACACAGAGACAGAAGGAACTGCCAGTTCTTCATCCCTTTTAGCCACATTACTTAGTCCCCTGATGAGTCTGGGATATACAACTGCCAGAAACAGGTCGGAAGATTTGATTCTTTTGTCGGGACACCATAGGACTACTAGATTGAGGGACAGGGTGATCCACATTGGAACTGTTCCCCTCGGTAGGAGTTTTAGGGACTAGAAGCAGACTATAAGAAGGTAACAGAAATAGGAACAGTCTCTTTTCTTATTGATGGAGGGAAGTCAAATCTAAACACTCCATTCATTGTCTCCAGGTAAGGAACTTCTAACTGTTCTGCACTCTAAATATCACAATCATTTACATGGTTCTCGAATTGCTATTGTAGAGCGAACTTCAGAATAGTGTTGGGTTCCGCCACATAGCGGAACCTAAACGCTCTGCCATAAACTCCCAGCATCTAGATGAATTGGATGTGGCCCTAGGGCTGCCAGGAAAATCCAACTTCTCCAGACGCCGGGAGTTGAATGCCGAGCATTCGGGTTCAGCCAAACGTTTCTGAAGTTCACTCAACACTACTCATCACTCATGCTTTTTGCACATCTTTTGATTAGTGTTTTTTCTATATTTAGGTGGTAATTCTATATATTTAGTAGCTTGGTTATTATGGTCCTCACCTTGGGATAAAGCTCAAAGCCATACGGTGACTCTGTAAAGAACCATCTTCTCTCATGAACAGGGAGAGGAAACCTTCAGCCCGCCAGTTCTTTCAAAACTACAATTCCCATTCATCTGTCCAGATGGGAGTTGTAGTTCTGCAACAGCCCTCAGCTGGAGGGCTGAAGGTTCCCCATCCCTGCTCTAGAAGAACTGCAACCAAAATTTTGTGAGCCTCTATAGTATGGGCCTATCAAACAGTTAGGGCATCCTATAGGTTGTATAGCATCATCATTTAAACACTGTATAGCAGTATTATTTTTGAATGGTATGAATTATGAGGAACCTTTGTGAAGGTATTGTATAGGCACAATATGGCGGTAATATTTAAAGGGGACCTGTCACCAAGACGGTGATATCTATTCATGTTATAGAGCAGGAAGAACTGAGCAGATTAATATATATTTTTGTTTAAAAAGATTCTGTATACCATGTAACATGTTGATTGAAATGCCAGCTCATTCTGAGTTAAGGAGTCCAGTGGGCGGTGTCACTCAATGGACTGGACACTTTAGCATAGAAACATCAGAGATTTCAATCAATAAATTACACGTTATACTGAATCTTTTTTTCATAAAGTTATATATCAATATGTTCAGCTCCTTCTGCTTTATAACATGATGCCAAAAGGTTAGGTAACATTTTCTTGTTGACGGGTTCCCTTTAAATTCTTCTTACAACAATGTAAGTGATTCAAAATAAAATTTACTGTTTCAATACGTCACAGCCAAAATATAGACAAAAGTCAAGCAAAACCGATTCAACTGAAACACAAAACAGAAATTTTGCTGCATTTCAGTTTCCTTCGGTGTCACTCACACGTGATGCTGCAACAAGTCATCAGCAGTTAGGTCACCGCAACGTAATCCGAAACCTCCAGGTTATAATCCAACAATTGCACACTTCAGCCATTCGTCGGGCTGTGAAGTTACTTTTAAGCACTTAAAATGGGCAATTAATTCTTCAAAAACTCCTAACTGGCCACCAGTCCTCCTCACCGGGGAGGAATGTCAGGAATCTCCCGCTTCTCTCCGCAGCAGCCGGATAACAGCCTGAAATGTCACACTTTCTGCAGGGATCCTTACCTTACAGGCACAATGACTCACCGCTTGCAACAATTAACCTGTGACTACTGATTAACCCTATTCTACCCGCAGGTCAAGAATACAGTGTAGGTTAGAGTGCTGCAACAGCTGGAGAGCCACAGGTTGGGGGATCAAAGCCCTAGATCAGGGGTAGGGAACCTTGGCTCTCCAGCTGTTGCAAAACTACAACTCCCATCATGCACAGACAGCCAAAGTGAGCTTTGTCTGTCCAGGCATGATGGGAATTGTAGTTTTGCAACAGCTGGAGGGCCAAGGTTCCCTACCCTGCTCTAGTGGAATCCTATAAAAAAATATATACCCCACTGCCTCCTACGTGGGTACAATGACGCTGATCATTGGGGGAATGTTGATCAGTTGGTTGAGAAAACTGAAACTGAAAAGTTAAATTTTTCACCTTAACTTTTTAAGTTTTGGAATTTCCCAGTATGCCTTTCCTATAATCAGTGATCTAAACAAGGGATGGGTAACCTTGGGCCCTCTAGCTGTTGCAAAACTACAATTCCCATCATGCCTGGACAGCCGAAGGCTGTCCAGGCATGATGGGAGTTGTAGTTTTGCAACAGCTGGAGGGCCCAAGGTTACCCATCCCTGTTGTAAACATCTGCTTTTTTTTCCCCCTAGAAAGTGCTTCACCATGGGCAGAGTCCGGTACTACACGTCATCAATTTGAATGGGAATTAACTGCAATACCAGACAAAGCCTATGGACAAGGGTGGCGCTATTACAGGGAGGAGGGGGGTCAGCTATGTAAACAGTGAGATCTACGGGGATCACAAAATCCATGGTGGAAAGGATCCCTTGTTTTAACACAACCTGTGACTTTCCCGCTGTTGCAAAACTACAACTCCCAGCACGATATCCAAAGAAATAGGTTGGGGATCACTGTTTCAGGCTACGTTCATGCGACGTATGAAGAACAGTCGTCGTTTTGAGTATCAAACAATGGCAGTTGTTTTAAACGAAAATTCTATGGACCACGGATGGAAATAATGGACATTGACGGTCATTTAGACAGCCGTCGTTCCATACATTGTGTGCAGCGACGGACGTTGTTTGCATTGACTTCAATGCAAATCATTGCGTTATAAAAAGAACCACGTTGTTTTAATTGAGAACAACGGCCATTCTTTTCATTAAAAAAAAGTATGTTGTGTGAACATAGCCTTAAAGTGAAAATGCCCAAGTATTCTACAACCTGGAGACCAAACGAAACAACGTATCATTATGTCTCATTGTACAGCGTTACCCCCTGCTGCCGCCACACAGGTATAACCTACCCCCCACCACCCTGTGCCCAAAGCTAATGTTACAACCTGAGGATTCAATTGTGAAGCGTTTAAAGGAATCTGCCCAGACAAGGCACCTGCATTGGACACGGCGGCTACACACAACGTCTTACCTGGGGCTGGAGACTAGGAAGCCGGATACGGTTGATTGAAGAAGGGAGGGTCACAGGGAGGAGGTGAGAGAGGTGCAGATGGAGTTCAGCCAGGGCATGTCTCACCCTTAGGGAGAGCTTACTGCACCTTCCAATGGAAGATTTAGGAAGGGACGCCGCTTGTAGATCCAGAGAGATGGGACTTAGGCACTTCTTAGGATACCCCCCCAATAACTTCAACCTCTTACCCTTACTCTCATGAATGGGGGTGACATAAGAGGACCCCAATAACTTCAACCTCTTACCCTGACGCTCATGAATGGGGGTGACAGTAGATATAAGAACACCCCAATTAAATGAATAGGGCTGACGGTGGATATGAAGAACACCCCAATCACTTACTAATATGTATCAGATCCTATAATGTAGCAATGTCCTGAGGATGCTACTTAGAGGGTGTCTGGTATAACCCCCCCAGGACACCCCAATAACTCACTATGTCCCAGCAATACAACACACTAACTGCCTGTATGCAACTTCCCAGCTCCTCAGCAAACTTCTGCTGTCTCCCTACACTCTCCCAGCTCTGCTATAACTTCAAGAGTCCTTGCAAACTTCTCAATCCCCCCCAGCACAGCTGCAGGCTGCAATGATCTCTGCTCCCATGGGCTCCTAGCTGAGTGCCAGCCTTCCTATGAGTTACCATCACCTTGTGGAGCTCTCCCGTCCCCGCCAGCACAGTGCACAGATCCTGGGGATCTCACCCTCTCCCTCCGGCTGCTCTGTCCCCCAACCAAAGCCGCTGTGTGTGAGCAGGGATTTCTCAGGTCCGCCTCCCTGCAGTACCGCCGGCGGCCTCCAGATGGCGCGCGGTTACATCGTCTTCCTGGCGGCTGATGAGAAACTGAAGCAACAACAGAGCAAGGACACGGGAAGGAAAGTGACCTCCCTCCTCACAGCCTGATGTGTCAGTGAAAGGAGGCATGGCAGCTATTTTTATTGTTTAGACTCTAAGGAATAGACCTTGTCCTGTTAAAAAAAAAAATATATATATATATATCTATATATATATATATATATATATATATAGATATATATATAGATAGATAGATATATATTTTTAACCCTTCAAGTGCATTATCAATGGCAATTGCTCAAATAGCAATTCCCTAAGGCTGTGTTCACACATGTTGCCGTTTCATCGCAGTACTGCCATAGTACTGAATTAACTTTTTTTTCCAATAATCGGCCCGTGGAATCGACACAAAAAATGTGGAGAATAGGTTCAGGTTTACATAAACCTTTTTTTTTTACACCGTGTTTTTGGTGTACATTTACCTTATGCATCAGGAAATCTCTGGTCCCCCACTACGGCATATCCACAGACCACCATCACCCAGTAGAGGCCAGAAAAGTGTCGGTTTTGCCTCCACTCTTTTGGTTCCTGTCAGGGCTTTTCATTTATATGTTTACACAACGTGAAGACAACGGCCGGTGTATTGAGTGTAAAAAAAAAAAGTGTTGCATTAAAATCTATGCGCAACGTCCGGAAATAATTGACGTTCATTATTTCAATGGCCGTTGTGTGAACAACAGTCGTTGTTTGCATTGACTTCAATGGAAAACATTTCACTATGAAAAGAACGTCGGTAAGTTAAATGTACTTTGTGTGGACAAGGCTGACCTGTAGACTATACCACACAGCGGGATCCAGTAAATAAACATACACCGCGCAGTACTATAGGAGTGTGTGTATGACGGACGCCTCTGAGTACCATCCATCATAGCTATATGGCGGAGCTATACATCGGTGTACAACAACAAAATGTGAAAGGTAAAAGAGGCCGGGGCACATGTGACACAGAGAAATACTATAAGACTAGATTCACTCATGGCGAATTCCCAAAATGCACAGCCAAAACTACCATTACCAACACAATTTTTTTTATTTTATTTTTTTTATTTTATTTTTTTTTACAAAAAAGCCATGTGCACCGTTTTGCCTTCCATAGACCTTTATAGGATGAACAACTACACTTGTAAATGTGCATTGATGCGTTTTCTGGAGTTTTTTTTTTTTCAAATTATTAGAAATCCTTGACTTACAATATTACAGAACTTTTAAAGAGAAAAACACAGGTGAACGTCATGCCTATAATGCATACACTTAAAGGGGTACTCCGGCGGGGGCATTTTTTTCCTGGGACCGGGGAGGGGGTGGCTGAGGGAAACGACATCCACTCACCTCACTGGTTCCAGCGGCGGATCCCGCATCGTGGCGCTCCGGTCCCCGCCCGCGTCAGGCACCCAGAAGCTGCCGGGGACCGGAGCGCTGCGATGCGGGACCCGCCACTGGAATCGGGGAGGTGAGTGGACGTGGTTTCCCTCAGCCACCTCCTCCCCAGTCCCAGGGAAAAAATTCCCCCTCCCGCCGGAGTACCCCTTTAAAGAGAGTGCACCATCAGATACATCGCTTTTTTTTTTAACCTTTGCCGATTGGCGCAGGGATCCCAGTGGCACGGTCCTTTTTTTTAAATGCCGCCTAATTCCCGCAGGCGATCTTTTTCCAAACAGCGGCCTGGCTAGGAGCACTGAGGGCAGGCCCGTGTCCCCCAGTGTGACGAAACCCCCCTTTGTGACGCGGCTCCATTAGAATCAATGTAGCCGTGTCAGAGAGAGGACGGGTCTGCCCCCAGCGCTCCGAGCCAGTCCACCGCTTGGGAAAACACTCACCTGCCTGATCCCTGACTCTGTCAGTTCTAATGGAGCTTTGTACTGGCTCAGGACCAGAGGAAGTTGTATAGTTCTTTCCAAACCAATGCAATTGCTCCCTGCTGCATCCACTGTCCATGTCAGGGACTGTCCATATTTACTGTGAGGTTTTGATCCCGTTGTGGACAATAAAACAGACAGAGTTGGCAGCATAGAGTACACCATCAGACTGGAAAGAATACACCACTTCCTGCAGCTCATACAGCAGCTGATAAGTACTGGAGGGGCAGAATTTTTTTTTACGGTAATTAAGGAGCATTACCACAACCTCTTGTCAACCACGGTGCAAAAAGTGTCTAGGACACATAATACATGTCCTACACAGCATCTGCCGCAACTTCTGGAGATTTTTCAATATATTTGTAATGCATGTGAAGTATATGTATATTTTTTTTTACAGCAGCAGTTGAACAATATTATACAGGAAAACATAGGACCAGAGATGTGACCCATTCCGTCTCATGGACTAAGTTTTACCCAGTAACATACAATAGAATTTAACATCCAATAGAAATAGATAGACAACATCCAATAGAAATAGATAGACAACATCCAATAGAAATAGATAGACAACATCCAATAGAAATAGATAGATAACATACAATAGAAATTATGATATAAAGTGAAAATCCAGGAAAAATATTCAGGTTGTGTGCAAAGTGCATAATATAATTCAACTCACTTGAGACAAATGTCAGCCTGGACGTAACCTTATCAGCTGTCATCAGTGAAGATAGGGGGTGACTGTAAAACTTCTTCAGGGGACGCTGCTGGTCTTATACAGCTGACATGCCAGATTTCTCACCTT
This sequence comes from Dendropsophus ebraccatus, assembly GCF_027789765.1. Taxonomy (NCBI): domain Eukaryota; kingdom Metazoa; phylum Chordata; class Amphibia; order Anura; family Hylidae; genus Dendropsophus; species Dendropsophus ebraccatus. The sequence goes on along the minus strand of NC_091462.1, from coordinate 25,074,537 downwards.
CTGGTATCACATATTAATATCATATACAGTACCAACATAACAGAGAATGTTACCCGTCACATCCGGCCTTGCCCTGTGTTTAGCTGACCATACAAAAGTGTCTGATTTTAGTGGGACTAACATGCTCCACTGTATCCCTATTGGGGTGAATAGTGTAGTTCCTTTAGTGAGGGGAGAACCCTGGTTGGCTCGCAATGAATTAAACGGGCCCTGTCGTTACCAATGAATAATGTCAAATCAGCAGGGGAGCTCATACACCACATCTTTGCAATTTAGTTAATTTATTTTTTTGCCTGTTTTGTATATGAAATACAATGCTATACATTCGGCCACTAGGTGTCTCCCTTACTGGAATCTGCAGCTGAGGTTCCATCACTAAGGCAATTTGGTCTTTAGTAACAGAAAAACACAGACCGAATGCAGGAAGTGATGTCAGTTGCAGGGTTATCTAAGTCCTACAGTTCCTGACTATACTGAGCGGGGTCCCATTCCCCTGTGTACTCTATGGGGGAGATTTATCAAACTGGTGTAATGTAGAATTGTTTTAGTTGCCCCTAGCAATCAATCAGATTCCACTTTTCATTCCTCACAGGCTCTTTGAAAAATCAAAGGTGGAATCTGAATTACAGGAGGAGCAATGTAGCTTCAAATAAAAATCCCCCCCACCTGACCTCACACTCAGCAGCATCCCTTCTCTGCTCTGCCCCGCAGCTGCTGAAGGCTCCAGTGGGCACAATATGGCAAACCTGTACCCACCCCCACAAACCGCTGATACCAGTAGATAGCGGCCTTCCATGTCCTGTCCTGGGGTGTTTTGTGCTGCTGCTTCTGATGATATTTTCTTTAAAAAGCTCTCTTGCTCCGTTGGTGTGGTGTCAGAGGGGCGGGGCCTAAAGCATTCGTGCCCTAGGCCCACAGCACCTATATGGTCTTCCTCCACACGTCCCTACTTTCCAGCTACGCCCCCTGGGTAGCACAGGTGCAATGACATGGTACATGGTCATTGCACCTGCAACACATTTGCTTATAGAGGTGAGGTATAATACACCCCTGCTTCATACTCCATAGATACACTCCATAGTGACAGCCAAACTCGCCATGGTGCACGCCCCAGAGCTGTGCATATTATACCCCCATATAACACCTGGGTGGTATAGATGTCACATACTGATTCGTGACGGCATAGAGGAAGATAAACTTGGGGGGGGTGATTTGTGGAGTGAAACTAGAAAGGCGATGTGAGCCTAGATAAATAAGTATTGTTATTAGGGCAAGGACACTTTAGGCCCTACCCAATTGACACCATGCCACCTAGGTTGGGGGAGTGAGGTGGATTTTTCGCATATTTTTCGCATACAGGAGCTTAGTTAGGAGGAAACAGAGGGAGGCGATGTGTACAGCACAGATGACCACTGTAACCCACACCAGTCCTGCATAATGTAGTCCCCAGAACGATATCCCAGTATAAGTACCCCATCGTATTATAGACCCCAAGTATAATGTAGATCCCAGTATCAGGCCCCCAGCATATTATAGACCCCCCTCCCCCAATATAAGGCTCTCAACATATTATAGACCCCAGTATCAGGCCCCCAGCATATTATTATAGACCCCGGTATCAGGCCCCAGCATATTATTATAGACCCTGGTATCAGACCCCGGTATATTATAGACCCCAGTATCAGGCCCCCAGCATATTACACACCCCAGTATCAGGCCCCCAGCATATTATAGACCCCAGTATCAGGCCCCCAGCATATTACACACCCCAGTATCAGGCCCCCAGCATATTATAGACCCCAGTATCGGGCCCCCAGCATAATATAGACCCCAGTATCAGGCCCCCAGCATATTATAGACCCTAGTATCAGGCCCCCAGCATATTATAGACCCCAGTATCAGGCCCCCAGCATATTATAGACCCCAGTATCAGGCCCCGGTATATTACAGACCCCAGTAACAGGCTCCCAGCATATTATCGACCCCATTATCAGGCCCTCAGCATATTACATACCCCACTTTTAGACCTCAGCAGATTGTATACCGCAGTATTAAAGCCCCAGCAGTGCATTGTAGTCGGTCAGTAAGGAAATAATTGAATAAGAAATAACACCGGAAATGTTTTTGTTTAGAAGAAGCAACGCTTCCTTTATTAAACATATTTGTAGTATTTTATTGGGGGGTCTTACAGGGGTATTAGCCGCATTGCACCTGGACTTGGACCGTATAACAGGGACAAATCCAGCTGAAATTTATACGTGCAAACTATTGCCGCTAACATCCCTGTAAGAGCCCCCAGCGATAAGCAGATGTTCCATATTCTATTACATAATGTGGCTGGCGGCTCTTCTGGCTCCAGTGGAGTGTGAACCCGGAGAGTCACCGCCGAGTGATCCAGAGGAAGGCGAAGAAAAACCCTGGAGATTTGAATCTCAGGGGAAAAAATAATTCCTTCCTGACCCCACAAGTGGCGATCGGATATCACCCTGGATCACGGCTATCATCTGCCTACCGCTGCCGACCCTCACCTATTTATGGGGGATTCTAGGGCCAACGCCTTCCGGTGGTCTTCCTGATGTAGATATTTGTTCTTCCACGGGAAATCTCTTCCTCCCACAGGCGGTCTTTTCCTTCCAAGGGCGGTCTTTTCCTCCCATGGGCAGTCTTTTCCTCCCATGGGCAGTCTTTTCCTCCCATGGGCAGTCTTTTCCTCCCATGGGCAGTCTTTTCCTCCCATGGGCAGTCTTTTCCTCCCATGGGCGGTCTTTTCCTCCCATGGGCGGTCTCTTCCTCCCACGGCGGTCTTCCTGAGCTCCTCTTCCATTCGCTTTCCCAACATCAAATGCTGAAAAGTACAGAAAAAAAAGGGGAGGGGGCTCTTACCTTGTATGTATAAACGCTGTTCACCTGTTTCATGCAGGTTCCTGACGTCCCTGATGCAGACATCTCCCCACGGGGCGGTCTCTTCCTCCCATGGGGCGGTCTCTTCCTCCCACGGGGGGGTTTCTTCCTCCCACGGGGCAGTCTCTTCCTCCCACGGGCGGTCTTCCTGATCTCTTTCAGGCTTTCAGGCGGGCGGTCTCTTCCTCCCACGGGGCGGTCTCTTCCTCATACGGGGCGGGTGGTCTCTTCCTTCCACGGGGCGGGCGGTCTTCCTGATCTCCTCTTTCAGGCGGGTGGTCTCTTCCTCCCATGGGGCGGTCTCTTCCTCCCACGGGGTGGGCGGTCTCTTCCTCCCATGGGGGGGGGGTCTCTTCCTCCCACGGGGCAGTCTCTTCCTCCGAGGGGCGGTCTTCCTGATCTCCTCTTTCAGGCTTTCAGGCTTTCAGGCGGGCAGTCTCTTCCTCCCACGGGGCGGTCTCTTCCTCCCACGGGGCGGGCGGTCTCTTCCTCCCACGGGGCGGACGGTCTCTTCCTCCCACGGGGCGGACGGTCTCTTCCTGATCTCCTCTTTCAGGCGGGCGGTCTCTTCCTCCCACGGGGCGTTCTCTTCCTCCCACGGGGCGGGCGGTCTCTTCCTCCCATGGGGCGGGCGGTCTCTTCTTCCCACGGGGCAGTCTCTTCCTCCGACGGGCGGTCTTCCTGATCTCCTCTTTCAGGCTTTCCCAACTTCAAATGCTGATACAGACAAGTACAAAAAAGAAAAGGGGGGTGGTCCTCTTACCTTTTATGTATAAACGCTGTTCACCTGCCTTATGCAGGTTACTGATGTTCCTGATGCAGACATCTTCCCACGGGGCGGTCTCTTCCTCCCACAGGCGGGTGGTCTCTTCCTCCCAAAGGCGGGCGGTCTCTTCCTCCCAAAGGCGGGCGGTCTCTTCCTCCCAAAGGCGGGCGGTCTTTTCCTCCCACGGGCGGTCTCTTCCTCCCACGGGCGGTCTTTCTGAGCTCCTCTTCCAGGCTTTCCCAACTTCAAATGCTGAAAAAGACAAAAAAAAGGGGGGGGGGGGGGGAGAGAGAGACTCTCACCTTGTATGTATAAACGCTCTTCACTTGCTTCATGCATGCATGCTGATATCCCCCCAGAGGTCTATCTTCCACAGGCGGTCATCTATCTCCCACAGGCGGTCGTCTATCTCCCACAAGCGGTCGTCTATCTCCCACAGGCGGTCATCTATCTCCCACAGGTGGTCGTCTATCTCCCACAGGCGGTCTCTCTCCCGCAGGCAGTCTGTCTCCCGCAGACGGTCTATCTCCCACAGACGGTCTATCTCCCACAGGTGGTCGTCTATCTCCCACAGGCGGTCTCTCTCCCACAAGCGGTCGTCTATCTCCCACAGGCGGTCTCTCTCCCACAGGCGGTCATCTATCTCCCACAGGCGGTCATCTATCTCCCACAGGCGGTCGTCTATCTCCCACAGGCGGTCGGCTATCTCCCACAGGCGGTCGGCTATCTCCCACAGGCGGTCATCTATCTCCCACAGGCGGTCTCTCTCCCGCAGGCAGTCTGTCTCCTGCAGACGGTCTATCTCCCACAGGTGGTCGTCTATCTCCCACAGGCGGTCTATCTCCCGCAGGCAGTCTGTCTCCCGCAGACGATCTATCTCCCACAGGTGGTCATCTATCTGCCACAGGCGGTCTTCGTCTTCTTCCGCATTTGTTTGAGGCTTTTCCTGCTGCAAATGCTGCAAAATACAAGCAGGAAGAATAGGGAGGGGAAGAGACTGTCACCTGTATACATGAGGAGCCGGACTGCTCAGCCAGGAGGAAGCTGCAACTGAGCCGCCCAGCAGTGTGAGATTCCTTCTATGCATATACCTCATTGTGATGTCATAGAAGGATGTGATGTCAGATGGGCGTGTCTGGCTTCTTCCCAGTAAGCCTCAGTGACATCACACCATCTAGTTACATTAGTATCCAGGTGCTCCATGTTAGTGCGCGGTTACTAGGCAACAGTCAGACTGTCCATAGGATTGTCCCATTAGGGTACCTGCTTAATTCCCTTAAAAACAGAAGATCCTTCGGACAGTTAAAATCCAATGGGGGAGATTTATCAAACATGGTGTAAAGTAAAACTGGCTCAGTTGCCCCCGGCAACCAATCAGATTCCACCTTTCATTCCTCACAGACTCTTTGGAAAATAAAAGATGGAATCTGATTGGTTGCTACGGGCAACTGAGCCAGTTTCACTTTAAACCATGTTTGATAAATCTTCCCCATTTTGCCCAATCCTCCAGCAACATCTGGAAAGAGAATGAGCCCCATCCCCCATATACCCACATGATAGAGTTTGCTGGTTCCCCCGTCAGGTTTGGCTAACCTTTGTATCTGTTTCAGCCGGAGATGGTCAGGCCCAGATGTTGTAATAAATGTAAAGGTCTAATGCTGCGTGTACACAGAGCGATAATTCGCCCGATCGTACGATTAACGATTTCGAAATAACATTTTTTTTTTTACAACGATCAGCGCTTAGACAGAACGATATATCGTATGGAAAAAATCATATTGCGATTGTTTTGCGTTCGCTTAAAGCGGTAGGTAGGGGGCTCACTGCTACAGTTTGCATATAGCAGCAGTGTGATCGGTGCTGGGAGCCTGGGTTGAGCAGAATGGTAAAGCTTAGCCCAGGCTCCCAGCGCCCATCACGTTCTTGCTATATGCAAACTGTAGCAGTGAGCAGCATACTTTCCTGGGCTCCTGAACAGCATTCAAGCACCAGCAGTGAGCACCCTACTGTCCTGGGGTCCTGAACGGCTGTCATACAGCATGGGAGGGGGTGGGCTGACCGGGACGGGGGGGGGGGGGGAATGCTACCTGAGTGAGCTAGACTGGAGGGGAGGGGGTACGGGACAGATGGGGCAGACTGGGTGGGACGGGAGGAAGCTGTGCTGGGTGAAATGGACTGGAGGGGGTGGTACAGGAGGGGGCGGACTGGGCGGGACAAAGTGGTGCTCCCAGACCCAGACGACACCTTAAATGCTCTTCAGCCCCTAATTTGCATAGGGGCAATTAGCAATTTTAGGAAGATTGCGGAGGCGCAGAGGAGCGGTTCTAAATGCTATCAACTTCTCAGGTAAAGGGCTCTTGTGGCATATCAGCAGGTTCTCTCCGCAGAACCTTCTGATAGTGCCACATTAGCCTATCTCACACATAGGTTACATCGGTGAAAGTTTACACGGAACGATCTGAGAATTTTTAGCGAACGACCAACGACTATTTGAGAACATGTTCAAAGATCAATATGAACCAGCGAGGTAAAGATAACGGTGGTTTAGCCATACCTGACCCATATATTTATTTTTTAGCGGCTCAACTACAACACATGAAGGGGTGGGGACAGAGGGATGGCCTAGGTATTTCCGGAAGATTGGTCTCTTGGCTTACCGGCCAGTCTCCCCCTCTGGGAGCTGTAGACTCAGCACTTACCAAAAGTGGGCAGAGGGTGCTTCCTACATTGCTTTTGATGGCTCGAGTATGGGAGAAGGTGAGGAATCTCCTGGGCATAGGAGATATGACAGTCTTCACGCCGCTCTGGCATAATCCTAGACTGCCGGAAGTGTTTAAACTAGAGGGTTTCTCACCATGGGGAAAACTTGGTATCTATTTTGTTGATCAAGTTTGGAAGGAGGGAGGAATGGTTACCTTTGAGAAACTCAAAGACGATTTTCTTTTAACAAATAGAATGTTTTATCAATATCTACAATTAAGGCACGCCCTACAGGCGTAGAATGGCCTCGCTGCAATTAGTTTGGGCTCCCACTCCCTACTCCGGGAAACGGCCGATGGGGGCTCTACGAAGGGGGCCATCTCGATGGCGTATGGGGAGCTGCTCACTGCCCGTATACATGCACAGCCACTGGCAGTACGGGAGGGGTGGGGTAGGGATCTGGGCACGCTGGACGATGCACAATGGGATGAGCTTCTCACTACGACACCGTCCCTATCCCTGTGTGAGGCGCAACGTATGCCTCAGTTGCTTTTACTGCATAGAGTTTACAAAACCCCGTATTTCCTACATAAAATTGGTTATAGGTCGACTTCCAGCTGTCAAAGGTGTGGGGAAAATGATGCTCACATTGTACATATGTTTTGGGCCTGTAGGGAGCTGGAGGTATATTGGAGGGGAATAATTACTCTTGTGAAAGATGTATTTGGTATTGCCTTACCCCTTGAGCCTGAACATTGTGTGTTGGGTCTTTTGGGAAATATCCAACCTGATGACTATACCGCTCTGGGAATAAAGCGCATCCTCTATCAAGCCAGGAAAACTATAGCCTCCAAGTGGACGCATACTGATCCACCGACGGTGACTGAATTTATCCGTAGAATGAATGTAGTGATTAGGTTGGAGAGAGGGGTATATATGAAGAGGAGATGTATAAAGAAATTTGAATGTATATGGGGAAGATGGGTGGATGCTCCTGGCTTGCCGTCACCTATATTGCATAAGATTTGTAGAAACCCATTCCAGATGCTCCTGAATGCGCTTTAATGTTACTACGCTATCCTAATGAGATGATATATGATAATACGTTGTGTGGCCTGTTCACCAATCGATGCACCATGCCGTACAGGAGGGAGGCGGTTAACTGTTCTGACTCAGATAAATGTTTATGAGACATGTACATGTTCTATTTTGTATTGTTTACTCTGATTTGTTCATACTACTTATGTTGCCATCAGATCTTATTCTTCCTATTACACATAGTGATGACGTGTTATAACGGATTGTATGACATTATTCCCAGTTGGTTCCTGCTATCTGGCTTACGATTTTGTATTTGCTTACGATATTCCAATTGTCATGGAAACTTTCTTTCTTGTCTGTTTGTAAGAAAAACCATAATAAAAATGATCTGATTTAAAAAAAAAGATCAATATGAACGATTTCTCGCTCGTCGCTTAATCGTTCGCTATGTTTACACAAAAAGATTATCGCTCAAATGCGATCGTTATCGCGCAAATTCGAACGATAATCGTTCCGTGTAAACGCAGCATAAAGTGCACGTATCATCGGAAAATGGCTATTTTTTTTTTGTTTTTTTGTTAAATACTTTAACAATTTTTGGTGTGTTTATTTATTTATTTATTTATTTATTTATTTTACTATCTATATAATAAACTAATCCTGACATCTTGCAGTTTTTCTTCTGGCCAGAAAGTCTAAACTAAGCTGAGATTTGCTGTTCCGTACAGACCGTTTCCCATCAGTCTCCTCCTTATCACAGACAGGAGTACAGTGAGCTGTGACAGCAGTATATAGATAACACAGACAGGAGTACAGTGATCGGTGACAGCAGTATATAGATAACACAGACAGGAGTACAGTGAGCTGTGACAGCAGTATATAGATAACACAGACAGGAGTACAGTGATCGGTGACAGCAGTATATAGATAACACAGACAGGAGTACAGTGACCGGTGACACCAGTATATAGATAACACAGACAGGAGTACAGTGACCGGTCACAGCAGTATATAGATAACACGGACAGGAGTACAGTAAGAGGTGACAGCAGTATATAGATAACACAGACAGGAGTACAGTGACCGGTGACAGCAGTATATAGATAACACACACAGGAGTACAGTGACAGGTGACACCAGTATATAAATAACACAGACAGGAATACAGTGACAGGTGACACCAGTATATAGATAACACAGACAGGAGTACAGTGACCGGTGACAGCAGTACATAGATAAAACAGACAGGAGTACAGTGACCGGTGACAGCAGTATATAGATAGCACAGACAGGAGTACAGTGACCGGTGACAGCAGTATATAGATAACACAGACAGGAGTACAGTGACAGGTGACACCAGTATATAGATAACACAGACAGGCGTACAGTGACAGGTGACACCAGTATATAGATAACAGAGACAGGAGTACAGTGACAGGTGACACCAGTATATAGATAACACAGACCGAAGGACAGTGACAGGTGAAATCAGTATATATATAACAGACAGGAGGACAGTGACAGGTGACACCAGTATATAGATAACACAGACAGGAGTACAGTAACAGCAGTATATAGATAACACAGACAGGAGTACAGTGATGGGTTACACCAGTATATAGATAACACGGACCGAAGGACAGTGACAGGTGACAGCAGTATATAAATAACACAGACAGGAGTACAGTGACAGGTGACACCAGTATATAGATAACACAGACAGGAGGGCAGTGACAGGTGACACCAGTATATAAATAACACAGACAGGAGTACTGTGACAGGTTACACCAGTATATAGATAACACAGACAGGAGTACAGTGACAGGTTACACCAGTATATAGATAACACAGACAGGAATACAGTGACAGGTGACACCAGTATATAGATAACACAGACAGGAGTACAGTGACAGGTGACACCAGTATATAGATAACACAGACAGGAGTACAGTGACAGGTTACACCAGTATATAGATAACACAGACAGGAGTACAGTGACAGGTTACACCAGTATATAGATAACACAGACAGGAGTACAGTGACAGGTTACACCAGTATATAGATAACACAGACAGGAGTACAGTGACAGGTGACACCAGTATATAGATAACACAGACAGGAGTACAGTGACAGGTGACACCAGTATATAGATAACACAGACAGGAGTACAGTGACAGGTTACACCAGTATATAGATAACACAGACAGGAGTACAGTGACAGGTTACACCAGTATATAGATAACACAGACACTTGGACAGTGGAAGTTTTTTTCCACTGTTCTCAGTCCCTGTTCACTATGAATAATGTAGTAGAAAATACCCTTTATTATTCGGAAAACATTGTCATCTACTGAGGTTCCCTATGGGTAACATAATCGGTTGGGGGCCCACTGAGACTCACTCGTCCCCCCTAGGCTGAACCCCTAGCTACGCCCCTGGTTCAGGTTCAAAGAGCGTTGCTGAACCTGAACAGTTAGGCAAGTCTGCTCAACACTACTCCTCTCAGAGGTTGGACCACCTAGTTCTTCAGATGGGAATACCTCTTTAGGCTATGTTCCCACTTTGTAAGTTCCGCAGAAATCACGGCCGTTGTTACAACGGCCATGATTTCTGCGGTGTCTATGTAGTGCTGCAGGCTGAGGGAATCCCGGCCGGAGTGTATACATATAGTATACACTCCGGCCGGGATCCCTAGCGGGGCCACGAGGAACTGACATGTCAGTTTTCTGGGGCCGCTATTCAATGAATAGCGGCCGCAGAAAACCCTGTCAGTTCACACTATGGAGAGTGTGGCTCTGGCCGCATGCTCCATTGTGTGCAGTGGAGAGTTCTGATGCGGGCGCGCACGGATGCGCCCGCATCAGAACTCAGCGGCGTTAATGATCATCTGGCCGGTACGGCAGTACCAGCCGTGATGATCTTTTTTGAGACCCTGCCGGGTCACGGAACGGCCGATCTCTTCCATTGTCAGAACATAGCCTCATGGTAGAATCTAGGCTACCTGGTGATCAACAGTGATCTGTGGAGAAACCTTTGACGTTATCAGTTTAATCACATTTTCCTCCCTACATCATACTATATATCGGCAATGTAGGAAAAAAGGATGCTGAAGTAAGCCTGACGTGCAGCTTGGCATGGGGCCCCATTGACTTATATGGGCAGGACATAGTCATTTTGTGACTACGTTCTGTTCATTTATCCGAATAACACTTTTTCTGTGTAGGACTCGAAAACGTAGTCGAAAACCTAGCCTTAGTTCAGTTTTCCCGCAGCAGCGCCACCACAGGTGAAATAAGGTATTACACAATTTTATTTCCTCTGAAATAATTATTGGTCCTCCAGGGAAGAGAATCCTCTTTATAACTCCTCTTTTATTTTCCAGCCAGGCAAACCCCTTCCGAAAAAGTTAAAATCTTAAAAAAACACAAGCGTTCTATATATTGCCTATGAATAGTGTGCCAGGAAGGAGGCCTGGAATTTGTCCTGGAGGAAAGTCGTGGACTTAGCTCGAGCACTGTTCCCATTGTATTTGCACATGCCTTGTATACTTTTTACATTGCAATTAGTCCTCAATGATGTATACTGTATACTTCCATTTGTAAGTGATCAGTCCTCTTGTTCTTACTATTTCAAAGCATTTTTTAGGATTAAGTTTGAGATTTAACTCCTGCTTTTATTTTATCTGGCTGGATTAGCGTGATGTTTACTGCTCCGCTCCATAGGAAGAGGCCGCATGGATGTTACACATAAGGTTTCTTTTAGGGAGTACAATAGGAGGCTCATGTGTACATAGGGAGAAAAGTGACCGCCGCCGACGTCTGCAGTCAGTGACCGCACTCCTGAAATAGATGGCGGCTATGTGGGGAGCTACAGCTGTTCCTGGTACGAATTCTCAAGTGTTTTTTCGTGTGTGTGCTGAATGCTCTGTAGATGTGTGGTGTTTTCTCAGGGGTCAGGCTGGAGTAAGCCCAAGGCCTCCAGGAGAATGTCGGAAAATTCCACAATTTTGCTCACCTGTCACTCTTTGCCCCATAGAATGCCTATGTAGGAGAACGATGACGAAACCTTCCACAACGTCCGTGAATGTATCTGTTACGACCATCTTTTGACCACATGGACAATTACCGCTCTGAAAAACCATTCATGTTTTTCAACAGATCGCTGCTGTTTTTACTCGTAAAGCTTATATATAGGTAAAACAAGGAGCTCGCATGGCCCAAACATGGTGATAGTCATTCTCTAAATAAACTGTTCCAGACTATGCAATAGAATTCCTTTAAGACTTCCTCTTATTTATGTTTGGAAAAAACACTGGGCAAAAACTGCAAATTTTTTTTATGCTGTTTTTTTTTTTTTTTTTACTATTATTTGATCATGTGAGTGAAGAGTCAAGGATTTAGAAAAATGTGAAAAGAATGCATCAAATAAGTGGGTAAAAAAAAATAATATATAAAAAGTATATCTGAAATTTCCATATATCCTGTTAGGCCCCTTCACACGTAAGGAAAATCTGTCTGGATTTCTTATCTGGAAATCCAGGCATAGGGTTGTATTGGGGATGGACACCCTGCAAGGGGTATTCCCAGGAAAAAAAATAATTTTCTCCTGTCCTAAGAGTCGAGTGCAGTGCTCTTCAGGTGTACACAGCCCTTTCCGTCCCTCCATAGGAATGAATCAGGTCACAGTTGACATGTACCTGTGGTCCCTTTATAAGACAGAAGCTGGGGGCCAGATACGGAGATCGGCAGGGGGAGGGGGGGGTACAGCGGTGTCGCCACCCCCATTTCCTACTTTGCCACCTAAGGGATAAGTTGATTTTCCTGGAATACAACTTTCAGGATTTTTCCTGAAGGGTATCTGTTCTGGAAATCCGGATGGCCTGCAGGAAGTGGTGTATTCTTTCCAGTCTGACACAGTGCTCTCTGCTGCCACCTCTGTCCGTGTCAGGAAGAAAACCTCTCCTGCTCTGGATAGTTCCTAACATAGACAGAGGTGGCAGCAGAGAACACTGTGTAAGACTAAAAGAATACACCACTTCCTGCAGGACATGTAGCAGCTGATAATTACTGGAAAATGTGATTTATTTATTTATTTTTTTAAATAAAAGCAATTTACAAATCTGTATAACTTTCTGACACCAGTTGATTAGAAAGAAAAAAAAATCTCTGGAATACCCCTTGAAGTTAAAGGGAAACCAATCAGGACAATTGTTCTGACTGAGTTCCCAGCAGCACCTAATCGATGTTGTAATTGTGCTAATTGGTTCCCTTTAACAAGGCTGCACTGCAATACCAGCTGCAGCCACTGCACTGAAGTGGCACTATTAAAAAAAAAATTGCCTCTTTTTTTCTAATTGTGGACAACAACCCTAACGTGCCTCTATTTGCACATGACGCTTTATATACTAATCTATATCATGTAACCCGACCTTTTCTTTAATATATACAAGTGTAGTGTACAGTGTAATTAAACGTTGTGTATTTTTCTACATAGAAACAATAGAGTTGTGATGACACTTCTCCTGTTTACAGCTCCAGATGTCATTGATCCATATACTGTGAGTTATAAGGTTGATTCTGTGAGCGGCGGGATTACTCAATGAGGCAATGGAAAAACAAAAAGCAAGTAAACACAAGCATATAAGCTCTTACCAGCGGCACCACGAATGAGCCAGAGCTCCGCTGTTTTACTGTTTTACTAAATATGGTGACGGCGCCTGGTGTTTGTTTAGAGCGGATAATTTCATTTAGATATTTCATATTACATCACATTTTTTTTGTGTGTTTCTAGAGCTGAATACTGATCTAGGTCAGGACATATGGTATTCCGCTAAAGCCTTTGGACAATGGGAGACATTATAAGTTCCAATGAATTCCTATAGATCATACAGAATGAAGCAGCCGTCCTGCTGACCTACTGTCAGAAAAACAAGCAGTGGTCGGAAGGAGGATTTTTTTTGCTTAATTTATATATTTATTAGTTCATTTTTAGTTATGTTATTTTCTAATTTATTATTTTTTGCCGTAACCTAAATGGGGACTGTCACTTTTAAAAAAACTTTTGAGATTTTGTAGAGACCCTGAGCGATCACTAAAACCAGCTGGGAAAACCGTGCGCTGAACAGGTTCTCCTTCCAGCTCTGTACACAGGACTCCTAATGTAAGTGTATCTCATGTTGAACGGAGAGAGAAGTGCCCGGCTGTGAACTTCACCCCACCCGTGCTGGCAGTCAAGGTCCAAACACCCAGACTTAATTTGATCTGAATTTGTTGCATGTCTTTATGACATGTCAAAAGTTGTTTTTGTTCAAAGTGATACTTTAAAGCAGAGATGGGGAACCTTCGGCCCTCCAGCTGTTGCAAAACTACAATTCCCATCATGCCTGGACAGCCAAAGCGAAGCTGTCCAGGCATGATGGGAATTGTAGTTTTGTACATTAAAGAGTTCCCCTTTAATCTACAGTATGCCCAATCCTTCTTTCCTCTGACATTGGCTGTAAGGAGAGAGTCAGGAAACCTTCATAAATTTTCTATAATAAATCCCAGCTCGCCTCTTGTGTTTGGTCACCTTAAAGGGGTAGTGCGGCGGTAAAACATTATTCACAGAATAACACACATTACAAAGTTATACAACTTTGTAATGTATGTTATGTCTGTGAACGTCCCCTTCCCGTGTCCCACCACCCCCACCCGTGTACCCGGAAGTGTAGTGCATTATATATTACCTGATCCGTGTCGCGCCCGTCCACCATCTTGTGCCAAACGTCATCTTCGGCCGGCTGGCCCGAACACCTCCGATCTTCCCGAGTGCCGGCTTCCTTCTGCCGCGTCATCAGCTTCTCAGCCGCGATTGGCTGAGCATAACTGTGCTCGGCCAATCGCGGCTCAGCGGCTGAGGACGCGGCCGCCAGTGATGGTGATTGTCGTGACGCCAGTGCAAGTCCAGCACACAGGTGTGAAGTTGATACCTGCTAGGGGTAGTGCGGCGCTAAGAAATTATTCACAAAATAACACACATTACAAAGTTATACAACTTTGTAATGTATGTTATGTATGTGAATCGCCCCCTTCCCCATGTTCCCTGACTCCCGCCCGTGGGCCAATCGCGGCTGAGCACAGTTATGACGCGGCAGAGGGGGGGCGGCATGAGGGACGGCAGGAGCGGGTCGGCCGGCCTCCCGAAGATTACATCACTGTCAAAAGATGGCAGACGGGGGTCGACACGTATCAGGTATTTATAATGCACAACACTTCTGGGTCCACGGGCGGGGGGGCGGGGAACACGGGGAAGGGGGCCATTCACATACATGAATGTATAACTTATATAACTTTGTAATGTGTGTTATTTTGTGAATAATTTCTTAGTGCCGCACTTCCCCTTTAATGTGGCCGGTCTGTACTGTTCGCCAAATGGTCGGTGACCTGCCAGGCTGTGATGGGTCCCTTGGGCTCTTGTCACGGTAGTCCTGAGTGGCAATTGACTCATCTGTACCGCCACCCACAGAAGGGGGAAAATTGACCCAAGGTGTGTAGCGACAGTGTATAGGTGCTGGTGCTGATGAAAGATGACTGAGTCCCAGTGATAAAAATAGAACAGCTTTACTGTGCAGTCAATGAATAGTAAAAAACACTTTGATAGTAAATAGATAATCTTTATACAGACTTTAGTGCTTTGTTTGTGCTGTGGAGATACTTGGAAAAGTAGAATATAGTAGAGGTAGTTGTAGCAGTGCTTTGAGAGTTTAGAGTAGAGTAGAGCAGCGTAGAGGAGAGGAGTTTGTCAAAGGAGTCCCAACCCAATGTAGTACTGTGCTCTGCCGGAACTTTTGAGAGATACTTGAGAGTGAGAGATACTTGTACCTGTGTTTAGACTAATGTCTGACCACCTTCTGCCCCACAGTGTCGAGATACTCATCCTACTAGGGTGATACAAGCCCCAGCTGTGGTTACTTGGGTGAAGCTAAGTGTCCGAGACTTACCGGGCTTACTTGCACTACGACATAGAATTCGTAGACCTTCTGGTATCTTTGTTCTATCCAGTCTAGTTCCTCTTGTGTAGTAGGATACTGCCCTGCTCCTTTTTGACTGGTTCACGGCATGGGCTGGGATAATCCCCGGCTCTTCTCCCTTGGTAGTGTCTAGCACTGCATAGTTGATGTAGTGGATAGACTGGAGAAACTGAGTGTCTCTGGTTGTTTCTGCATACACGTGTGTCTTAGACTCAACTCACTAACACACTGTCTCAACACTGACTGTAAACTGAACATGTCGCGGACAAGGGCCCTGGCTTGGCTACAGCAGGGGTGTCTGCTCTGTGTGTCCTTCTCTCATGAGAATCTGAGTAGAACTGAAGTTACACTTCCTCCCACTAAGTCACTACTTCCTACAGGAATACAGGGATCTGTAAGAGACCCTGTGAGTGGTGGAAAGGAATGAGTGCAAAGAAAAGGAGAAGAGGATAAGTCAGAAAGAAAGAGCATCTCCATTGGACAATAAAAGTGCATTATCATAAGAAACAGTAACCCTGTGTTATCTACAGCTGTGCAACCTATAAGAGTATACATATAAAATACTGACATCTTGTGGTGAAACTATAAAATACCTTCATCACCACTTAACCCAGAGAAGAAGCTTTTGTGACAGGTGTGAAATAGAGATGAGCGAACCGGGTTCGGGTTCGAGTCGATCCGAACCCGAACATTCAGTATTTGATTAGCTGGGGCTGCTGAACTTGGATAAAGCTCTAAGGTTATCTGGAAAACATGGATACAGCCAATGACTATATCCATGTTTTCCACATAGCCTTAGGGCTTTATCCAACTTCAGCAGCCACCGCTAATCAAATGCCGAAAGTTCGGGTTCGGATGGACTCAAGCATGCTCCAGGTTCGCTCATCTCTAGTGTGAAACACAAAACACCTGTGGTGGGACACCGCACATTGTGTTAGGAGTAGAGAGCGCAACCCGGAAATGGTTTGTTATTTGAATAGCAGTGGCTGAAGAAGTTGGCTACAGTCCTAGAGGGTCTGGGAAAATATGGATACAGCCATAGACCATATGTTTTCCTGCACTCTCTAAGCAATTATTATACCCTCTTCCTGGGTATATATGGTATGCGTAGACATTACGCATACCATAACAGCAGTAGTGATAAGCGAACATGTTCGTAAATGTTAGTATTTTTGTACAAATATGATACTAATTGTTCGTGTTTGCCGATCACGAACAATTTGTTCAATGACTGGAATGGTTATAACGATCATTTTGGAAAATATTCGAACTTGCAAAAATACACCACTGTGTAATTTACGCTTTGTGTCTGATAATCTGTAGGCATGTGTGTAACTCTAGAACGAAACTTACGCAAATGAAATGTGTTTTCTATGGGGATTTGCTGCTTTGGATAGTTCCTGACATGGACAGAGGTGGCAGCAGAGAACACTGTGTCAGACTAGAAAGAAAACACCACCTCCTGCAAGACAAACAGAAGATGATAAGTACTGGAATACTGGAGATTTTTTTTATAACTTCTGTATAAAATAAATGTTACAAATCTGTATGACTTTCTCGTTCTACTTCATATGAACACAATTTTTTTTTAATATCCCTTTAAGATAAAACTGATACGATAACTGTGGTGCAATCTACAGAATAAAATGGCTTTTATGACTTAGACCACATTTATTATGTGTTTTAGACACTTTTATGCCTCTCCAGCAAAAAAAGGGATGTCTTATAAGAAAGGGGGCACCAAAATTTTCACTATTTTGACAATACTGGTAAAAAGGAAGCAAATTTATGATTGGACAGCAAGCATATGTGCCAAATTTATCAAACAGCATGAGTCACCATTGTTAATCTGATCAATCTAAAGAATTAAGAATTAGAAAAGCTTAATAAATTGTGCTCTGCCTAGTGCGACTCTCATAGGGCCCTATTACACCAACAGATTATTTGACAGGTTGTTTTTAAGCCAAAGCCAGGAATGGATTTGTAAAGAGGAGAAATCTCAGTCTTTCCTTTATGACCTGTTCTCTGTGTATAGTCCATTCCTGGCTTTGGCTCAAAAAAATCTGTCAGAAAATCTGTAGGGCCCATAGGTAGAGAATGACATGGAGATTCAAAGACCGACAACTAGAGAATCACTTTATCATGCTCCATCACCAAAGGAATCCCCTGCAGAAGTGCCTCTTTAAGAAACAAGGTTCTGTCACTTTAAAGATTGCTTTGTGCGTATTAAAGAAAGAACTCAATATCATATTCCATTACTATAAATTAAAGGAGAAGTCCAGCGAAAATTTTTATCAAAGTATTGTATTGCCCCCCAAAAGTTATACAAATCCCCAATATACACTTATTACGGGAAATGCACATAAAGTGCTTTTTTCCCTGCACTTACTACTGCATCAAGGCTTCACTTCCTGGATAAAAATGGTGATGTCACTTCCTGGATAACATGGTGATGTCACGACCCAGGGCTGTGGCTGCTGAAGAGGATGATGGCAGAGGGATGCTCAGTGTCCCCCAGTGCCCTGTGTCCCTCATCCTCTCCAGCTGCCACAGCCCGCACAGCTCTGGGAGTCAGGTCGTGACATCACCATATTATCCAGGAAGTGACATCACCATGTTATCCAGGAAGTGACATCACCATGTTATCCAGGAAGTGACATCACCATGTTATCCAGGAAGTGACATCACCATGTTATCCAGGAAGTGACATCACCATGTTTATCCAGGAAGTGACATTACCATGTTATCCAGGAAGTGAAGCCTTGATGCAGTAGTAAGTGCAGGGAAAAAAGCACTTTATACGCATTTCCCGTAATAAGTGTATATTGGTAATTTGTATAACTTTTGGGGGTCAATACAATACTTTAATAAAATTTTTCGCCGGACTTCTCCTTTAAAGCAATCTGTATACCGCACACTAGAACTGTATGTTGAAAAATTCTAAAAGTTATGTAAAAGTTATAAAAACAAACAAAAAAATCAATTAATCCCAATAATAAAAATGACTTTTTTTGGCTGTATCCATGTTTTCCCAGACTCCTGAGGACTGCATCCAACTTCTTCAGCCACTGGTATTGAAATGCCGAACCATCGGACTCGAGCATGCTTGAATTGTGCTGATCTCTATAAATCAGCCCCTCTGCATGCTCATACACAGTATAAGTCCTTACTGTATATAGAATATGTCGTCTATGTATCGCCTCTATTGCACTATCCTCCAGCCCCAGAGCTGTTACAGATGTGGCATGACTTGGTACGTCTCTTTCTAATGACTTCTACATCTGTCAGTGCAGACAGGGCCTCGGAGCACATTGGAGGCGCTCTCTCTCTGTGTTTACTACCTACGCTTTGTTAGATAAACAGCCAGGAGCAGATAACTTGTATAGAGATCAAAGAACATCTCTGCAAATAAAAAAACCATGCCTTATCCTAAAATCTGGCTGTTTGAGCTGCCAGTAACGTCTCAGGCAGCAGCTGGAGCTTACACTATGGCTCTCAAGGGGAGAAGGCAGACAAATGAAACCGTTTTATAAACTTTCTTACATCTCGGCAGTAGAGAGGGCCAGCCTATGATCTAGGATAGGGGCTGACTGCGTTCATGTGACTGCATTCATATAAAACCTCTGGATGCTTTTCTTTTATGACGAAGCATCTCTGCCAAGCAATCTCTGGTGAGGTAACTAGCAAAGCAAACACTAAATGAAATGTGCTTGCAAATCGTCTTCTCGGGGCGCCAGGAGTTTGTTTTCCATCTCAGATTATGGGAACAGAGTTTGTGCCTATAAACAAATGAAAGGATGGGAGAACTAAGAGGGGGAGATTAGAACAAGGAAGGACTAAAGCTCAAAAAAACATAGCCAAATAGACTTTTGAGTCCCGCACAGAAAGTGTATACATTTGGGAATATAGTCAGAATTAGAGTGTGTCCAGACCATTAAGGTCAATGGACTCACCATGAACAGGTCAGGCTGTGCGTCTGCATCGTCTACGTCTGAAATGTGATGTGAAAAGGCCCCTAAGGCTTTGTTCACAACTGTATATGACTTTCCATCAGGATTCTGTCACTTCATATGATGACACAAGGTTAGTTAGGTATGTGAGAGATGATTCAGACTGTGCTGGAATTTTCTGTTGTTCGGCTGAGTCATTGTTACCCCAGTATCCACTGTCCCAGGAGTACTGGGAAGAATTTTTTTAAAAAAATCACGCTCTGGGTCTGAGGTGGTAGCAGACTGGTATTAGTTGGCTGGGAGGGGCCAAAATAAATGTTTCTTCCCACTCTGGTGCTACTAGACTGCTGCTGTTTGGTTTGTTACCTGGCTGGTTATGGAACAAAGGTGGGTCCTTTATGTTTTTTTCATTCATTTATCTATTAAAATGAATGTACAATCAGTTCATTTATCAGTACATCAGTACATATGAGCCTTGTCATAGAGAGGAGGGGGTTTCCTCCACTGGGGGTGGGTCGGCCCGCCTCCAGTGCTTCACCCCGGGTAAGGGCCCCGGAACAGAATAGCGAAGTACACGGTACCCGGGCTATAGTCCTTTTTTGAATTAAAAAAAACAGTGATAACTTTTTTTTCATTGAAATAAGAGCTCTCCCCTCGTTGACCATTGTATTAAAAAAAAAATCTGCTGGTCATCAATTTAGTCTACCAAATCCAACTTAGTCCTCAGGATACCGGTATCTGAAAAACAAACAAACAAAAAATAATAGGTGTGGGTAGTGCCTGCGGTTGTGAACTCCAGGAGGGACCTGTTCTTGAAAATCCAAGTCCTGTCTGCAGTTTGAATGAAGTTTAAAACTCCTAAATTTTTATAGACCTTTCCCCTCCTCCTCGGTGCCTCTGTTCCTCTGTTACTTTCTTAAAGATGGCACTGGACGGGAAACCACATCCATGTGCCACTGCTCTACTATCTAACACAGAAGCAGGCAGGGGGTGCACATCTCTGATGTGAGGGGGAACAGAACAGGAGTGAGATGGAGTGGAAGCAGGGGCGCCGCAATCATGAGGCGACCTGAGTCGTCTGCCTCAGGCGGCGCCACCAGCTGTCTTCATGGGGGCGGCATTCAGTGGCAGATTATAATATGAGCGGTTCGGGCGGCCGCCCACATTATAATCCGCCACTGATTGTACCATGTACCGGAGTCCCCCCACGCCCGGACAGCATCTGTAATGAGATGCTGTGAGCGGGGGAGACTGTATTCATAAGCGCCGCGCTGTAATGAATCAGCCGCGCGGTGCTGTTACTACAGCGCGGCGCTTATGAATACAGTCCCCCCCGCTCACAGCATCTCATTACAGATACTTCCCGGGCGCGGGGGGACTCCGGTAAATGCATTCCACGTCCGTGATCCGTCAGGATCACGGAACGTGGGAATGCAGCCTTAGTCCCCCGGCTGATGTGCGGCTGCCGGAGGTGTCCCATCCTGTCTCCGGCAGCGCGCGCATCAGAGAGATCCCCGTGCGCCGGAAGTCACAGCCACAGGCACACGGGGAGCTCTCTGATGCGCGCGCTGCCGGGGACAGGATGGGACACCCCGGGCAGTCGCACATCAGCCGGGACCAGACCAGAGAGGCTCGACGGGGGAACGGATGGCAGGTGAGTTGTGTGCTGTTTTTTTTTGGGGGGGGGGGGGAGAGGGGGACCATCTATAAGGTAGGGGGGGAAGGGGACCATCTATAAGGGAGGGGGGAAAGAGGGGGACGATCTATAAGGTAGGGGGGGAAGAGGGGGACGATCTATAAGGGGGGACCATCTATAAGGGAGGGGGAGAGGGAAGAGGGGGACCATCTATAGGGGGGGGAAGGGGACCATCTATAAGGGAGGGGGGAAAGAGGGGGACCATCTATAAGGGTGGGGGAGAGGGAAGAGGGGGACCATCTATAGGGGGGAAGGGGACCATCTATAAGGGAGGGGGGAAAGAGGGGGACCATCTATAAGGGAGGGGGAGAGGGAATAGGGGGACCATCTATAGGGGGGGGAAGGGGACCATCTATAAGGGAGGGGGGAAAGAGGGGGACCATCTATAAGGGGGGGACCATCTATAAGGGAGGGGGGAAAGAGGGGGACCATCTATAAGGGAGGGGCGGGAGGGGGACTGTCTATAAGGGGGGGGGGAGAGGGGGACCATCTATAAGGGAGGGGGACCATCTATAAGGGGGCATCTATAAGGGAGGGGGGAGAGGGGGACCATGTATAAGGGGGGGAGGGGGACCATCTATAAGGGAGAGGGGACCATCTATAAGGGAGGGGGAGAGGGGACCATCTATAAGGGGGGGGGGGAAGAGGGGGACCATCTATAAGGGGGGGGGAGAGGGGGACCATCTATAAGGGGGGGAGAGAGGGAAGAGGGGGACCATCTATAAGGGGGGGGAGAGGGGGACCATCTATAAGGGGGGGGGAGAGAGGGAAGAGGGGGACCATCTATAAGGGAGGGGAATGAGGGGGACCATCTATAAGGGAGGGGGGAGAGGGGGACCATCTATAAGGGAGGGGGGAGAGGGGGACCATCTATAAGGGGGGGGAGAGGGGGACCATCTATAAGGGGGGGGGACCATCTATAAGGGGGGGAAGAGGGGGACCATCTATAAGGGGGGAAGAGGGGGACCATCTCCTAAAAGATCAGCACCCTCCTCTCCTGACATCCTCTGTGCTGCTGGGACTTCTCCTATAGGATTAGCACCCTCCTCTCCTGACATCCTCTGTGCTGCTGGGACCTCTCCTATAGGATTAGCACCCTCATCTCCTGACATCCTCTGTGCTGCTGGGACCTCTCCTATAGGATTAGCCCCCTCCTCTCCTGACATCCTCTGTGCTGCTGGGACCTCTCCTATAGGATTAGCCCCCTCCTCTCCTGACATCCTCTGTGCTGCTGGGACCTCTCCTATAAAGTCAGCCCCCTCCTCTCCTGACATCCTCTGTGCAGAAAGGGACCAAACATTATGTTTATTGGGGACAGCAGTGGGGGGGGGGGCAGTAGTGGATTATAATGTGGGCGGATTGACGGAGGGGGGGGGGGCGTCATTCTATAGTTCGCCTCGGGCAGCAGAGAGGCTAGAATCACCCCTGAGTGGAAGCCTGCTACAGCTTTTTATCGTCTATAGGGAGGTAAGTCACATTGCGAAGCACCGGAGCAGCATAGAGGCCGTTATTACAACCAATTAAAGGTGTGCAAAGATTGCTGTATACTGTTGAAAGCTGGATTAATGGCCGGAATGTGCCCAATTTTGGGCACAACACTCCTTTAATAGTCAAATGGGTGTGAACTTAATTTAAAAAAGGGGAGTGAATAGGAAGTGCTGGGTCTGATTATACACTCAGCTTGGTCCTCTCCTGGCCCCTGATCATTCGGGCCCCTTATGTAAGTCTATGGAGCCCAGCTGATTTCACTCACACAGAGCGGGGAATGGACAATGGTGCAGCGTGTCTTCTCCATGCTGTGATCAGGGCACCCTATGCTATTTGATGACTGTAAAATAATTTTGGTTTTTTTTAAAGGAACAATTACTTGTGGCTGTAACATACAAGGGAAAAAAATGTAAGGGGTTTTAATGGCAATTGCCATCGTTTTATAGATTGCATTAGCTTCACTATAAAGAGTAAATCTACGTCAGGAAACTCGCTATATACTGTATGCACCTTTAAGTACATACTCTGTATAAATATAATGATTGAAATTTAACACAAAATCAATTTATGTGAATTATGAAGGAATAGAGGAAATTCCCCTCCCTGTCAACAGGGAACTTCTACACAGAAATATGACCAACGTCATCTTCATAGCTTAGTCATGTCTACGTCATATCATACACTTCCCTCTCTGTCTGTTACAATGTGTCACTGACTATCAATGAAATACTGTTAGAAGTTCAGCAACTTATAGTTGTAAAGATACAGCTGTAATCCTGAAATGTGCAGTGTATTTTTTTTTTCTATCCTCTCCAAGTCGCCTCACCCTGGAAATTTTTGTTTAAACCTGGAAAACCTTTAATGAGGTTGACCGATAAACTGCTGTGTAGGTGCTAATACAATAACCACTGAGTCCTGGTAAAATAAATAAACTCTTCCTTTACTGACGAATACATTGGCATACAAGTAGACAAACACTTTGGATTTGACTTGACTAGATCTGCACCGAGAACTGTAGAGGTAGTGAACATAGAGTAGCAGTGCTGACTTGGTTGTGTACCGAGAAGAATAGAGTGAGTTCAAAGAAGTGGAGAGGAATAGGTCGCGAGAGTTCAGAGTAGTGGAGAGGAGTTTGTCCTGAGAGTTCCAACCCAATGTAGTACGGTACTCTGCCGGAACTTTAGAAGGATACTTGGGAATACTTGAAAGAAGAAGAATACTTGTGCCCGTTTTGACCTATATTACTGTAACCACCTGTTGCCCTACAGTGTTGGGTGACCCATCCTACTAGGGTGACACAAGCCCCAGACCTTGTTACTTGAGTTGAGTAAGGTGTCTAAAGTTACCTGGTTTCACCTACGTTGCAAGATAAAGTACATAGGCTCTTGGCTGCTTTGCTCTATCCGGATCAGTTCCTCTAGCTTGTAGGATACCGTCCTACACTGTGTTTAAGTTGTTCACGGCGTGGGTTGGGGTGATCCCTGACTTGTCCTCTCTGTTGGTGTTTAGCACTGCATTAGAGGTAGAAGTGTTGCTTTAAAGAAGAAAAAGTCTCTCTTCCATACGTCTGTCCACTACCACACTCCAGACTAGACTACACTGGACTGACTAAGTGTGTGTCTACACTCCCTCTCCCCATGTGACAACTTCCTACAGGGTGTGTAACAGCTCCTGTAAATGGTGGAGAAAAGAGTGTAAGAAGAAAGAAGGATAGAGATAGGTGGAAGAGAAGAGCAACTGTCATTGGTGTACAGATCATAATCAAAACAATAACCTTTAGTTCACTACAGCTGTGAAATATACATACATGAATACACATACTACTGACATCTAGTGGCAAAACCTATACAGGACTTCACTTTGAGTTACAGACTTTTGCGAGGGGTGCTCAGACTAGCAACACCCGTAGTGGGACATCACAATAGTATCTGTGTGCTCCTCTATTAGGCTCCATATTCTTAACTCCACCAAAACTGTTACCAGGATGGATTATGTTCGTTTAATGATCCTATCCAGCCGAAGTGCTAAGGTGGTCATGCATGTGTGTGGTCCATGTTTTGTGTATAGACCAGAAGTATGTAACTCTCGCCATCATGTATCATTATGATGCCAGGGGCTCCAAAACACTGTGTTTTACTGAACTGATACAGCCGCGCAAAGATTTAAGCTTTTCCAGAGCTTCCAGAGCTCCCAGCCCCAAACTCCATTCTGTAGCACATAGTCCGTATTTATGGACCATACACGGAACATGTAAATGTCCCCTTAGTCTAAAGAGAGTCAGTGTCTCTGTAAGCTTCATATACATCAGTGGTAAAAGCTAAGCACATGTTCAGACCTCCCCTATGTGCATACTTAGTAACTTCCACAAATTATTAGGGAAGCTTCCACAAAAAGGTGAGACCTCCTATACTCCTGGACAGTTTGTAAAGTTGTCTAGGAAGAAAAGATATGCAAATAGCTCTCAAAGTCATCTAGACACTAAAATATACCTAACAAAATACTCACCTGTACTTGTTACTGTAGTCCCCTGACCAGAAGCAATGAAAACCCAATAAAGTGTAGGCCAAGATACAGGAACCAGAAGAGGTGAGTATTTGAATAGGATATAAGTGTCTAATCCCGGAGGTTGGACCCCACACAATCTCAAAAACAGGATCCAACTCTCCCTGTTGAACAGAGTGGAAGGTTGGTCGTCACTCCATTCAGGGGCAAAGCTAGGATTTATTGAACTCCATAGCAAAAAACTGTACGGGGCTCTATTAATCCTGTACACTGCCCCATACTTACCTGGCCCCATGCAGTCTCCAATGCCTCTTCATTCTCCCTGCTCTCTGGCACACAAGTGGGGTCACTTGTACACCTGGGAGCTGGGAGAATGAAAAACGAGGGACTGCGCAAGGCCCGGTGAGTATGCGCATGGGGGGGGGGGGGGGCTCTTGTGGCTGAAGACTGGCAGGGCATGAAGTCAATGGCTCCTTGCTCTGTCAGTCAGAGCGCCGCATCATTTAACTGCGAGTGTTCATCACGAACGCTCACAGTTGAAGGGCCCCCTAGCATGGTCTGCCTTTATGGTAGCTATGCCACTGACTCTGCGCCTTATCCATAGAGCTGCCACAGAAGGCTGATTGCTGTAATAGGCTATCTTTTGCGTCTATATAGGGAATGAATAAAGCGTCTTCTGACCCACCCGGCGGTGGCTCCATTCTACAGGGAGAGCCGGATCAGGTTTTCAAGATCTCAGGTGGTTGCAGAGGTTGTATCCCATGTGATTAGACCCTTGGATAGGAGATCCAGGGGACAGGAGTACGTTTTTAGTGTCTAGAATGCCCCTTTAATATATCACTTCTTAGACTCTCCCTGATGTCATAACTGAAAAGTGGCTTAAAGGGAATCTGTCACAGTTTAGTCATCTAAGCCCCTGTTTGCAGACAAAGTTGTCACTGGAGGTTCGAATTGTCGTGGAAACGTCATAAGCATCTGTGACCTCTGTGCATGAACCCTAATAGGAAGAACTCACAGATGCTTAGAACATTTCCTTAGCAACCTGAACTTCAATACGGTCTCATGTGAGGTCCAGGACTTATGCAGTGTTATAAAAACATGGCCACTTTCTTCAAGAGACAGCACAACTCTTGTCTCCAGGTCAGGTGTGGTTTGCAGTTGAGCTCCATTCACTTCAATGGAAATGACTTGTAGAACCATACCCAAACCGGAGACAAGAGTGGTGCTGTCTCTAGAAGAAAGCAGCCATATTTTTTATAACACTGGATAACTCCTTTAAACTCTACTTCCCATAATTCAGTCAGGAATATACCATGATGCTTTCCCATGCACAATATCAGCACATTGCAGATTCCGCAATACATCATTGTGCTAATATATCCTATCTAAAGCATATGCATTGAACTGTAAGTTTTGTATTTTATCATTTTATTATAAATCCAATTTTTCTAGCCTTTTATAAAGATTGTAGCTCCAGGGCGGGCAACTGAAAAGTCTTAGCGGCTTCCGTAAGCTGATTCATTGGCTGGCTACCCTGCGGGCCTGTGTGTATTCAGATCAGTGGATTGTTTGCATACTCTCTATTTGTAGAACGTCTTACAGAATAACCTCTCTCGGCTCTCTACATGAAGCTCAGCGCAAATTTATATCAAGAGGAAACAGATTGGTGTTTGCTCAGAGATATGATCTGTTGCTGGACTAGCGGAGGAATTTTTCTTGGCCAAATGTTCAAAGACTGACAAAAAAAGGTAAACTGCGAGGACGCTTCCTAGTAAACAGAGCGGCTACAATGGTGCATCACCCCCTTACTGTAAACAGGCGACAAAATCTCATTATTGCAGTGTCTGCACTGTTCACACACAGGCCAGATCATTCCAGCCTTTGTCCTCTGGCTTTTCCCGGATCACTGGTTATTGAATGCCCTATTACTCTGCCCCAGACATCCCGCTATAATACGACATCTGGGCGTTACCTAGCTCAGTGATGCTGCAGATTGCTCTAGCTGGGGTGTTAGCGTCTCACTGTATAATAACATTGGGAAGTACAATACTAGAAATGCACCAAAAAATTGGTGGCCCGGGCTTATATTCATCAATTCTCCAAAAATCTGTATTTTTGTTTTCAGTATTTAACTGGAAAGATGCTTGTCGTGTTCTGTCAGGGCATGATGGGAGTAGTAGTTATAGGATGAACTAGGGGAGGGATGGGGAAGCTGCAGCCCTCCAGATATTGCAAAACTACAATTTGCATCAGCTTTGGCTCTCCAGGCATGATGGGAATTGTAGTTCTGCAACAGCTGGAGGGCAGCACGTTCCCCATCCCTGCAATAATGAGATGCACTGAGTGCAGTCAAGGCATGCTGGGAGTTGTAGTTTTCCAACCATCCATGCAAGTATATGCTCAACATTAGAGATGAGCGCAACTCGAGCGTACAAGTTTTCCCAGACTCCATCTAACTTCTTCAGCCTCTAGTAATGAAATACCGAACAATCAGATTTGAGCATGCTGGAGTCCCCTAACCTGTGGCTCTGCAGCTGTTGTGAAACTACAACCCCCATCATGAACTGACAAAGTTTTGCAACAGCTGGGAAGATAAAGAAATAGTTTGGGCTGGTGGGGTGCACCAGAGGTTATCAGGGTATGCTGGGAGTTGTAGTTTTGAACATTTGGATAACAACGGTATGGGCAACGATGAGACGAGGCTTCACTCTGCAAGTCACTAGGTTAATATTTACTACTACTGGGCTGAGAACTACTAGGAAAAAATACTGCACATAGGGGATTTACCGGTCAGTAGGGATTATGGTCATATTACAAGTTAGTCTTGAAACCTTTATGTAGTGTACAGTCAAAAAGTTATAAAAAATCTCACAAGAAGATCTATTAACCCCTGCAACATTTTAGCAAAGCACTTTTTCTTTTTATAAGCAGTTTATAGCATATTATAATGATTTATCGCCCCCTGCTGGTTAAAAATCTAAACTTTATGATTTCACAATGTACTAAAGTCCCCACTTCTAGGGTATATCCTACTGTGTAAAAGGGGATATCCGAAGATTAAAAATGATCACCTATCCTGGGGACAGGGATGTAATAAGAAAAAGGCTGACCCCCACCTGGCTAGGTACTTAGATAAGTGCAGCACCTAGGGGGTAAAGCAGCCATTACATAGATATATAACAGATTTGTATATCCACACAATACAAAGAGTTTGGAATGGAGAAGAGAACATGCATTCATGTAAACATTAAAAATGTAACCCTATTGTATTTATAAAATGTAATGTGTGTGAACCCTGAATACATGCATGCCCCCCCCCCCCCCTTCCCACACACACACACACACCAGGGGCGTAGCTAAAGGCTGAGGGGCCCTGGTGCAAAATGTTAGCTTGGGGCCCCCCATCTCCCCCCGATCAGGCAAAGTCATATCTAACGTTATATCCAATTACTCTAATGTGCCACCATATTCTAATGCCCTGTCACTGCCTCCACCTCATGTACTGCACTACTGCCCCCTATAATTAATGGACTGTACTGTGTCATTGTCTAATCATTGTATTCCAATCTTTGACTCTCCAGCTGAAAAAACTACAACTCTCATCATAAACTGCCAGTTGGAAACGATGGGGGTTGTAGTGCTGCAACCTGAAGAGCCACATGCTGCAAAACTACAACTCCCATAATAAACTGTCAGCAGGGCACGATGAAGTTTGAACTTCTGCAACCTGGAGAAGTCACCTGATATCACCTGCAGTCCTATGTAACACCACAGATAACAGTGATATCCCTCTGAGTACAGATAATGTAGTAGCTGTCACCTCGGGGCACCCCTACTAAATGATGTTCTACAAAATAAGAAAAGTGTCATACAGGGACTCACAGGTGACGTCTTCTTTGATCTGAGGAGTCACTTTCCCTTTTCCTCTCCATCCGGCCCAGACCTCCATGCTGATTTCTTCCAGATATGTTTTATCTTTTCAGAACCTGCGAGACAAACAATTTAGGCTCCGCACATTTCTAGCAACTTCCTTTCCTTTCTCCCCCCTGTAGGCTCCCAAAGTAACTGTGCTGTGTGGGGTGCCCCCTGTATGTAGGATTCCCTGCTGTGCCCCCATGAGCTAATAATGCCCCCAGAGGTACCCCATGAGCTAATAATGCCCCCAGGAGGTGCCCCCATATACTAATAATGCCCCCAGAGGTGCCCCCATATACTAATAATGCCCCCAGAGGTGCCCCCATGAACTAATAATGCCCCCAGAGGTGCCTCCATGAACTAATAATGCCCCCAGAGGTGCCCCCATGAACTAATAATGCCCCCAGAGGTGCCCCCATGAGATAATAATGCCCCCAGAGGTGCCCCCATGAGCTAATAATGCCCACTGAGGTGCCCCCATGAGCTAATAATGCCCACAGAGGTTCCCCCATATACTAATAATGCCCCCAGAGTTGCCCCCATGAGCTAATAATGCCCCCAGAGGTGCCCCATGAACTAATAATGCCCCCAGAGGTGCCCCCATATACTAATAATGCCCCCAGAGGTGCCCCCATATACTAATAATGCCCCCAGAGGTGCCACCATGAACTAATAATGCCCCCAGAGGTGCCCCAATATACTAATAATGCCCCCAGAGGTGCCCCCATACACTAATAATGCCCCCAGAGGTGCCCCCATGAACTAATAATGCCCCCAGAGGTGCCCCCATATACTAATAATGCCCCCAGAGGTGCCCCCCATATACTAATAATGCCCCCAGAGGTGCCCCATATACTAATAATGCCCCCAGAGGTGCCCCATATACTAATAATGCCCCCAGAGGTGCCCCCATGAACTAATAATGCCCCCAGAAGTGCCCCCATATACTAATAGTGCCCCCAGAGGTGCCCCCATGAACTAATAATGCCCCCAGAGGTGCCCCCATATACTAATAATGCCCCAAGAGGTGCCCCATACACTAATAATGCCCCCAGAGGTGCCCCCATACACTAATAATGCCCCCAGAGGTGCCCCCATACACTAATAATGCCCCCAGAGGTGCCCTATACACTAATAATGCCCCCAGAGGTGCCCTATACACTAATAATGCCCCCAGAGGTGCCCTATACACTAATAATGCCCCCAGAGGTGCCCCCATACACTAATAATGCCCCCAGAGGTGCCCTATACACTAATAATGCCCCCAGAGGTGCCCTATACACTAATAATGCCCCCAGAGGTGCCCTATACACTAATAATGCCCCCAGAGGTGCCCCCATACACTAATAATGCCCCCAGAGGTGCCCCCATATACTAATAATGCCCCCAGAGGTGCCCCCCATGAGCTAATAATGCCCCCAGAGGTGCCCCCATATACTAATAATGCCCCCAGAGGTGCCCCCATATACTAATAATGCCCCCAGAGGTGCCCCCCATGAGCTAATAATGCCCCCAGAGGTGCCCCCATATACTAATAATGCCCCCAGAGGTGCCCCCATATACTAATAATGCCCCCAGAGGTGCCCCCCATGAGCTAATAATGCCCCCAGGGGTGCCCCCATGAACTAATAATGCCCCCAGAGGTGCCCCCATATACTAATAATGCCCCCAGAGGTGCCCCTAAAAAAACAAACATCCTACTCACCTAATCCGCGCTGTGGCTGCAGGCAGCTGCTCTTCCTCCTCTTCGGGCTCCATCTTGCGAGCCGCAGGGACGGGACTTCCGGCAGACGTGATGACGTCACATGATCACGCCTGCCGGAGAGGTCACGGCCCGGCCTCCCATAGGCTGCTGGTATGAAGTGACGGCAGCCTATGGGAGGGAATACAGGAAGAGGACGCTGACAGGTCCTGCTCCTGTATTCTGATCGCTTTAATGTTCCGCCCGCTCAATGTGCTCACTGTGCGGGCGGAAAATCAAAGCGATTTCTGCATCCCGAGAAGCTGCATGGCCGCAGCTTCTCGGGATGCTCAGAGACAAGTGGCAAGGGGGGCCGTGCGGGCCCCGCTAGCGTAGGGGCCCGGTCGCCATGGCGACCGCTGCGACCCCTATAGCTACGCCACTGACACACACACACCTACCTCCTATATATAGACTACCAAACAGGAATACTGCCCTCTTGATGTCCAACATTGTAATAGTTACCCAAACAGTTAAGAGCCAATAGGTAGGGAAGTAAGATGGGGATAGGTAGGTCCCTTCTATACAGCAGCTGATAAGTACTGGAAGACTGGAGATTTTTAAATAGAAATAAATTACAAATCTATATAACTTTTTTGAAACCAGTTGATTTGAAAGAAAAAAAAAATACCCCCTTTAATGGCAAATAATGTAGGGTACAGAACTGTTTGCCATTTTCATTTGCAATAATTTTAAGTGTGTACATACCCCTATACTGATTCCTCACTACATCACAGACCACTGTATAAAAGTATTGGTATCAGATTTGTTAGACTAGTTCGCCCTCTAGTGGTCATTCCTATGCAGTGAACGGTCCTATTTACGGAAAGAGACATCACTCAGCTCCAGGTCTAAGATACAATCACATTGTAACCACTTACATAAATTATACATCACAACGTATACAGATGTGACCCTGTAGTCAGACATTTGTCTGGATGTCATAGCGAGCGGTAAGCACTTATACATGTCAGCACCAAAGAAACAGCCAGGGAAATGCTGCGCAGAAAACATACAGGATTTGTCATTTAAAGCCTTTTCCCATTGACATTTGAATGAGGTAAAATTACAGGATTACTGTGCTGCGACCTCAGTGGCGGCTCACCCTGTGACTGGTAGAGAATAAAAATATTCTTCAAGTTTCAGACTTTTTGAGCAAACAATCCGTCACCATGTGACCCATGGGGCATCAGTCTGGGGGAAAGGGACATTTTCCTGTAGGACAAGGGTGACATTAGGGGACCTCTGCCCTCTCCTGACTCACTTTAGTAAATACTTCTCTATAAAATA
The DNA here is from genome assembly GCF_027789765.1 of Dendropsophus ebraccatus. NCBI lineage: Eukaryota > Metazoa > Chordata > Amphibia > Anura > Hylidae > Dendropsophus > Dendropsophus ebraccatus. The sequence goes on along the minus strand of NC_091462.1, from coordinate 25,042,539 downwards.
ACAATCTGGGACCTCTCTTCTTATAGCTCTGTGATGTTGTAATGTGTCGTTCTCACTAGAAATGTCTAAATAGATAGCCAACTGGGTGTTACCAGTAGAAAACATTACCAAATATGGTTACCCCTAATTGGTAACACCCAGTTGACTATTAACGCTTACATTTCTTATAAAAATAACAGGGGGCAGTAAGAAAAGATGTTCCAGAATTGTTATTTCATAGAGAATCCAAGTATTTACCAAGACAGACAGGTCAGGAGTGGTGAAAGGTCCTAGCTAAGCTGTATAATGGTTTAGCTGGATCAGAGCTTTTCTGATAACCTGTTATGGGTCCATATTGTACTGCTGTGTTTTCAAGGGGTTATCCAGCGCTACAAAAACAAGGCCACTTTCTTCTTCCAGAGACAGCACGACTCGTCTCCAGTTTGAGACGGGTTTTGCTGCTCAGTTCCATTGAACTGTTAATAGAGTCGTGTTGTCTTTGAAAGAAAGTGGCCATCTTTTTGTAGCACTGGATAACCCCTTTAAGGTGGCTTAATATGTGCAGGTAGAAAAAAAAAAGGATTTAAGCATATCCACCTTAAAATTTTATCTTTATTGTGAATACAATAAAATACAAAGGAAGATCCCAAAAAACAAGAGCACAAATCCAACATGTTTCTGGCCAGCAGGTCCATAATCATAGATTAATAATTAAGGGCCCACGACCAAAAACACGTCAGTTTGTGCTCCTGTTTTTTGGTTTTTGGTTAATTTGTTTGTATTTTAATGGATTTACAATATAGAAAGACGTGCTAACCAACATCATTTCAGACTGAGTAACCCATTAGGTTGTGTATTATACCAGGTGGGCTGGCGGCTTTTTTTTTTTTTTTTCTTCCATATATTGAAGTGCCATATGTGCATGTAGGTATTCTGCTAAAACATGTTTTGATATGTTGCTGCCCATGCTGAGACTCTTTTTTTCCCTACTTATCTATTCAGTCTCCTTCCCCCAATTCTGCTACTTCCTCCTGAAGACACAAAAATCTGTGTGTGAGCTTCTCTCCGTCTCCCCCTCCTCCCACTCTCTTGAGACGGTTGATGTAAATAAGCTTCTGACTGGCGTTATCTGCAACATTGTAGCTTCTTTGTAATGCTGGCAGGATCACAGTGAGTTCATCAGCAACTGGACCTCAGAATAACCCTCCCAGCATTACAAAGAAGTTACAATATTGCAGATAAAGCCAACCAGGGTCTTGTTTACATCATCTGTCTCAGAAGGGAGGAGGGAGAGACAGAAAAGCTCACACACAGATTTTTGTGTTTTCTGCAGAAAGCAGCAGCTCAGAACTGGGGGAAGGAGACTGAATATATAACAAGCATGGAAGGAATGGGCAGCAACATAAAAGTTATGTTTGAGTGGAATACCCCTTTAACACTCCATGATCATTGCCGAACCTGAACCGTTCCACAAGTTCGCTCCGCACTGCTTGTAACAGAAGCCTGGAGTCTGGTGGCATTGCCTTGTGAAAGCTTTGTCTGAATATTGCAGTAATATTATATTTGCTATAAGTAGAAATAATAGAGTTGTATGATGAGAGCTGCAGCCCTTGTCCTCATGTTACTTTAGTTCTGCCTGCTTTATCTTCTGTTAGTGCGCTGAGCTCAGACAACACATTATATATATACACTCACCGGCCACTTTATTAGGTACACCATGCTAGTTAACGGGTTGGACCCCCTTTTGCCTTCAGAACTGCCTCAATTCTTCGTGGCATAGATACAAGGTGCTGGAAGCTTCCTCAGATTTTGGTCCATATTGACATGATGGCATCACACAGTTGCCGCAGATTTGTCGGCTTCACATCCATGATGCCAATCTCCCGTTCCACCACATCCCAAAGATGCTCTATTGGATTGAGATCTGGCGACTGTGGAGGCCATTGGAGTACAGTGAACTCATTGTCATGTTCAAGAAACCAGTCTGAGATGATTCTAGCTTTATGACATGGCGCATTATCCTGCTGAAAGTAGCCATCAGATGTTGGGTACATTGTGGTCATAAAGGGATGGACATGGTCAGCAACAATACTCAGGTAGGCTGTGGCGTTGCAACGATGCTCAATTGGTACCAAGGGGCCCAAAGAGTGCCAAGAAAATATTCCCCACACCATGACACCACCACCACCAGCCTGAACCGTTGATACAAGGCAGGATGGATCCATGCTTTCATGTTGTTGACGCCAAATTCTGACCCTACCATCCGAATGTCGCAGCAGAAATCGAGACTCAGACCAGGCAACGTTTTTCCAATCTTCTACTGTCCAATTTCGATGAGCTTGTGCAAATTGTAGCCTCAGTTTCCTGTTCTTAGCTGAAAGGAGTGGCACCCGGTGTGGTCTTCTGCTGCCGTAGCCCATCTGCCTCAAAGTTGGACGTACTGTGCGTTCAGAGATGCTCTTCTGCCTACCTTGGTTGTAAGGGTTGGCTATTTGAGTCACTGTTGCCTTTCTATCAGCTCGAACCAGTCTGCCCATTCTCCCCTGACCTCTGGCATCAACAAGGCTTTTCCGCCCACAGAACTGCAGCTCACTGGATGTTTTTCTTTTTCGGACCATTCTCTGTAAACCCTAGAGATGGTTGTGCGTGAAAATCCCAGTAGATCAGCAGTTTCTGAAATACTCAGACCAGCCCTTCTGGCACCAACATCCATGCCACGTTCAAAGGCACTCAAATCACCTTTCTTCCCCATACTGATGCTCGACTTGAACTGCAGGAGATTGTCTTGACCTAAATGCACTGAGTTGCCGCCATGTGATTGGCTGATTAGAAATTAAGTTGTAACGTGCAGTTGGACAGGTGTACCTAATAAAGTGGCCGGTGAGTATGTATGTATATATATATATATATATATATATATATATATATATATATATGTATAGTACAAGTTGGATCCGCGGTAACGCAGTGCGGGATGCACAGTCCTCACGGGGTTCGACCCTCACCCCAATCGTATTCCAGGGAAAAGAGCAAAGGACAGCATCTCCTCATAAAGTGCTTATAGTTTTATTGTGCCAGTTTGCAAAAAGAAAGTGCAACGTTTCAGCTCTATGAGCCTTTGTCAAGCATATAACATGATGATACTCATCGCCATTTTATATTACACATACCCAATCACCAAAGGGTTACAATTAAAACACAACCAATCAATACAGAGTAGGCGGTACTCAAAAGTATACAAACAGTGTCATAAGTCCATATCCACGGGAAATACTTCTAAAAGTTACTGTAATTCATATCATCAATATGACTCACTATTCCGCCTTCCATATATCACCCGATCCTTCCGGCTACAGGACTGCACATCGTCATGATGTCTCACGCTGTCTCCGGCACCCGGTTTGTAAACAACTTCACTGCGGTTGCGCACACTCAGCCACACCACTATTGAAACAAAAAGAGGCGAGATGGATAAGCACATTGAACTGTATGTGGCCTAGGGGTATGAATCAAGAATTAAACTTAAATGTGTTCGATTGAATGCATACCCAATTTGTTCCCGTGTATATATGTCCCACCATTTTTATGATTTTAATTACATGTCATTTTATGTATTTTACAGAGGTTATTCGTGTATATCATCTGATTTCCAGACCTGCCAGGCTGCATATTCTGAAGTGACAAGAAGCGCTGTATCTCCGTTATGCACTCGAATTTGGCACTCACAGGGTTGCTGAAGATTATGTTAATGGACCACAATCGGTGTCACTTCCTCCATTTTGCTCCCTCACTGACTGTTATATAGAAGAAGAGGGTTTTCGGGTCTCGAGTGGTGTGAACATTCACTTGCGGTATTGCTGCGTTTTTTCCCCTTTAAGGGTTGGTGCATGGCACTACTAAATATAAAGCTGAAGATAGCGGGGCGACTTTTAACTCCGGATGGAGTGAGAACTTGTGGAGAATACGCCTCGTGATGTCTACTAATTGCTATGTGCGGATACACTGGTATATACTGTACTAATACCAATTAATGGACATTGAATGAAATACGCAGCCGCGTTGATGGATGCAGAGCCCGTGAGCTATTATATGGAGATCGAGGAATGTTTACGAAAACCATGACAACGAGGGGGTGTCCTATACTGACGGAGCTGACATTGGTGGTGAAGCCTCATGTGATCTTGATGACGTCGGGAATCCCCCAGTGGTGTGGCTGAGTGTGCGCAACCGCAGTGAAGTTGTTTACAAACCGGGTGCCGGAGACAGCGTGAGACATCATGACGATGTGCAGTCCTGTAGCCGGAAGGATCGGGTGATATATGGAAGGCGGAATAGTGAGTCATATTGATGATATGAATTACAGTAACTTTTAGAAGTATTTCCCGTGGATATGGACTTATGACACTGTTTGTATACTTTTGAGTACCGCCTACTCTGTATTGATTGGTTGTGTTTTAATTGTAACCCTTTGGTGATTGGGTATGTGTAATATAAAATGGCGATGAGTATCATCATGTTATATGCTTGACAAAGGCTCATAGAGCTGAAACGTTGCACTTTCTTTTTGCAAACTGGCACAATAAAACTATAAGCACTTTATGAGGAGATGCTGTCCTTTGCTCTTTTCCCTGGTATATATATATATATATATATATATATATATATATATATATATATTTTATATGCTATATGCTATCAGGTTAGGACGCTTGTATATAACTATATACCTATCACTAGAGTCCCTGCTCATGTACAGTATTGAACAGCAATGCATACATTATATGCACACTTTGCATTTTCGAATGCTGGACCTGGTTTTATCGTTCGCATGGAATAAGAAGTCAGTCATTCGCAGTAGCGATGACCGTAAGAACAATCATACGTAACGATCAACGTTCTGTGTAATTAGCAGTTTATTACCAAAAAATTGCTTCATGTAATATCCATACTCAGGGGTGTAGCTAGGAGTCAAATGGCTCAATAGCAAAAAATTTTAAGGGGCCCCCCTCCCCTGCACAGTAATATTATATATCTGCATTACTGCTGGTGCACTGATAACCCCTGACCTCTGCATGGAGCTCCGCACATTTTCCTACTTTATTGTACAGCTAGAGAACAGAGGTCAGAGGTCATCAGTGCAGTGAAGCAGAGATCTTGGTCTTCTGCTTGTTAACCTTTTTTTGTGTTGCAGCATGTAAGTAAACATTGGGTCACTTACATACTGCAGTACATAAGGGGTTAAGCAGGACACAAGCTCTTACCTTCTCCCCTGGGCCCCATAGAAACTGCCCATACTATATATCCTATGGGAAGGGTTTTATTTACATGCAGACAGTACTCTCTGCTGACATCTTTGGCTGAGACAGGAACGGTCCTGAGCAGGAGGGGTTTTCTATGGGGATTTGCTGCTGCTCTGGACAGTTCCCTAAATGGACAGAGGTGGCAGCAGAGAGCACTGAATCTGAATGTAAATAATCACTTCCTGTAGGACCTACAGCAGCTTATAAGTATGGGAAGACTGGAGATTTTTGAATAGAAGTTACAAATTTATATAACTTTGACATTAGTTGATTTGAAAGAAGAAAAAAAAAATTGCTGGACAACTCCTTTAAGGGCCCTATAACATGGAGCAATAATCAGCCGAATCAAGTCGATTATCGCTTCGAGTAATAGAGACAATGAGCTGATCATCAATTATCAAGCTGTAATAGGCTCAGTAGACGAGCACCGATCTAGCAGATCAGCACTTTACACTATTGATCGCCCCCCCCCCCCATCAGCCCGTCTAATAGGGGCCTAAAAAAACATGACTGCTTTTTTTCCCAGAAACAGCACCACTTGTCCTCAGTTTGGGTGTGGTTTTGCAGCTCAGTTCCATTCCTGCCCACTCATCCCCTTGTCCCCTCTATAGTTTTAATGGGCACAGCAAACCAGTCTTCACTCTAATGTTGATGACTTTGCCTGATACAGCTTTTTGAGGACAAAAAAACTTTTGCCTAAAAAAACCCTATTTTAAGTTGCTTGTACCATTAATTTCCGCAAAGATGCTTTAAGTTTTTTAAGTGAGTTACTTTAAAGGGGATAATGAGGGGAGTTTTGTGTCCGTTATTGTTAGTCAAGCCCCCATATAGCGTTGGCGCCTTTGGCGCAGTGACTTTTGGTTTACCTGTGGAGCCTAGGCCTCCAAAGTGCAGGGGATCTCCTTTAGGTTCCTTGTTGTAAGTGTTTTCTTTGTGTGTCTTTTATTTGGCTGCTACAATAAGTGGCCTTTGGTGTCTTATTCTTCTGTTTGGTCTCTTGTCTCTCTTTACGTGTCTACCTTTCCTTTCCCTTCCCTCCCTCATGCGGGTGCTCAGATGTCTACGCTTAAAGTCGCCTCTTATAATGCCAGGGGTCTCAATGAGCCCGCTAAGAGATCTCGTGTATTATACTCTATGCATAAACAACATGTACATATTCTATTCTTACAGGAGACTCACTTCCGCACCAGTCGTGTGCCTCGGCTGCAGTCACGCCATTTTCCCTACTTCCTCCACAACACCAATCCAGATTCAAAATGCTAGGGTGTCTCCATTGGTATCCACGAGTCTCTTCAGCACGTCCTTCTTGACACACTCATAGACCCGAGGGGTAGGTACGCATTTCTCAAACTGACAATTGCTTCCACACTGTATACTGTGGGTACTGTGTACCTCCCCAACTCTGATCAGGGCAGGGCCCTTAGGGATATCCTCCTCGAGACGGACCATTTCATTGACGGTATATTCATTCTGGGGGGAGACTTTAACATGACGATGGAGCCCCCGCTAGATTCCTCTTCCGGGAAATTAGTGGTCCCTAGATCATCCCTGACCATGGCAAAGAGAGCTTTAGACACACAGATTGGTCGATGCATGGAGGGTCTTGCACCCTCAGGATAGGGATTACACATATTTCTCCCCCGCACACCAATCATACAGCCAGTTGGACATGATCTTTCTCGCACAACATGCTCTCATGCACACCCCATACGCTTCGATCGGCACGGGCTTATGGCCTGACCATTCCCCTGTTTTCCTTTCCCTCGCTATACCTGACGGCGCACCCAGAGAATGGTCTTGGCGCCTCAATGAAACCCTCCTCCAGGATGTGGTGTGCAGGACAGCAATAGAATCTGCCATTTCAGACTCTCTCTTAATACATGCTGGAGACCCCACATCCCTCCCTATGCAGTGGGAAACCTTAAATGTGTCCTCCGGAGTTCTTATACAAAATGGGGCCCGGTTGAAAAAAAAGAGAGGAGCGCCAAACTCCGTAAACTTCTGGCCAATCTGTCTGACCTCACGGCCACACAAACGCACCTTAGACACTGCCACTCTCCAGGCCATGACTGTGGTCAGGGAACAAATTAAGGACCTAGTTCTGAAAACCGAAGCAGCCAATAAACTGAGATTTAATGGGTATCTGTGTTGCTCAAGCTAATAAATGCGGTTGAGCCCTAGCAAGGTACATCCATCCACGAACCGCTCCTACTTATGTTCCCCTCATTCAAGACACAAATTGTGTAGTTCATCATAATCCGAGGCTTATTGCCAACACATTCAAGGAATATTATAGCTCCTTATACTCTGGACATTATGATGATGCCCCAAGGGAGGTCCTTGACAATAAGTTATCGGATTATACGAGAGAGACGGCCCTACCCATGGTAGATGATGAAACTAGAGAGAGCCTTGACATACCTTTTACGGAGGAGGAAGTGGGGACAGCTATTGCAGCCTCCAAGAACGGCAAAAGTCCTGGGCCTGATGGCTTTACGGCAGCGTTCTACAAAAAGTTCAAATGCTGCCTACTTCCTTTCCTGACAAAGGTCTTCAACGCAGTTTCAGCGGGAGTACAATTTCCAAAACAGGCGTTGGAAGCTCATGTGGTGGTCCTGCCCAAGCCAGGGAAAGATAAGGCCCAATGTAGAAGTTACCGCCCAATATCTCTTATCAACTGTGATATTAAATTGTACTCAAAGATGCTGGCAACTCGCCTAAACCCTGTAGTCTCGAAGGTGATACATTTAGACCAAGTGGGTTTTGTTTCTGGATGGGAGGCAGGGGACAATACCCTACGCACCATTTCTCTTGTAGCTCATGCTCAAAGCGCTAAGACCCCGTTGTGTCTGATCTCAGTTGACGCGGAAAAGGCCTTCGACAGGGTCCATTGGAAATTCCTGGCGGCATCCCTGACGCAAATAGGCTTGAGTACTGCCTTTGTCAGCAAAATCATGGCATTTTACACCCATCCTTCTGCCCGTGTCAGAGCCAGTGGAGTCCTGTCGGAGGTCTTCCGCATTAAAAACGGTACACGTCAGGGGTGCCCCATGTCTCCTCTCCTGTATGTGCTGACCATGGAACACTTGGCTGTCTCCCTTCGCAATGACCCGAATGTTAAGGGAATGGTAATTGGGCAGGACCACCATAAGTTAGCCTTATATGTGGACGACCTGCTCCTTTACACAACATCCCCGCATACGTCTTTGCCCTCAATTTTAAGGATATTTGAGGCTTTCGGGAGACTTAGCAACTTTAAAGTGAACCCGTCAGAGACGGAAGGCCTCAATATCTCCTTACCATCATCTGATTTGGTCCGGTTGAAGTCTAACTTTAAACTTTCGCTGGCAAACTGATAGCATCACCTACTTGGGCATACAGATACCGAATAGGCTGGATCTGCTGTTCTCCCTGAACTATGTTCCCTTGCAAAAAAAGACGCTAGACCATTTACAATCCTATCATAAACAATTTCTATTGTGGTTTGGTAGGATGAGCGTGCTCAAGATGGACATCCTCTATGTATTCCAAACAGTCCCTATCAGTGTCCCGGTGGCTTACTTCCGTACACTACAAAAAGCCTTCACCTTGTATGTCTGGGGGGGCAGCAGATCCCGCTTGAGCCGACTAGTCCTGACAAAACTCAAAACTGATGGAGGGGTGGGTCTTCCGGACCTACGCCTTTACCACGAGGCCGCGATGCTGACTAGAACATTAGACTGGGCTCACAAGGGGGCCGCCAAATGGTGGGTGGGCTTAGAACAGAAGATCGCTCCGGGCAATCTACTTGCATCTCTATGGATACTCCCACTAGACAGGGACGCAATGGTGGGATGGCCATTCCTTGCTAAACATACCTTATCACACATGGGATAGGTGGGTGAGACAGTTCAGGATTTCGTTTCGGCCGGGCCCCATGACACCCCTGTTTGGGAACCCATCTTTTCCAGCGGGGCTAGATGCAGGGATTTTCTTAATCTGGCACCAAGACACTAACCCCCGCCTCCACCAGATCGTGCCTGACAAGAGACTTCCTTTGTTGCAGGCTTTACAGGAGTCCAATCCTGCAAGAGCTTTGTCTTGGTTGGCGCATAATCAATTACAATCTTTTCTCCAAACCCCTACCATACATGCGGCATTGGACCTTTCCCTGACAGACTTTGACCACTGGGTGTTAGCCTCGGATGGAGGCACACAGGCACTGTGCAGACTCTACAGTATGCTCATGTCTCTCAGCAACCCTGGCATAGCCCCTTACTTTTCCTTATGGGAAAGAGATATAGCAGTTTTTTTCACTGCAGAGGAGGTCACTAAGATGTGCACTTTTGCTCATGGCATGTCTATGGCATCCCACGCAAAAGAGAAAAACTTTAAAATCCTGTCACGTTGGTATCGCTGTCCGACTTTGCTGCATCGCATGTACCCTGAGGTGTCGGATTTATGTTGGAGGTGCAACCAGGAGGAGGGGACCTTGCCGCATGTGTGGTGGGGTTGTGCCCGTATTAAAACTTTCTGGGAGGGGGTCCTCAGAGTTTAGGAGACGTTCTCTGGGAAACGTGGTATTAACTCCCCTCAAATTGCTCTATTGTCCCTGCTGCCCGGTACCCTGTCTGCACTCAAGAAGGACGTGCTGAGACACTTTCTTACAGCTGCTAGAGCTGTAATACCTCGCCACTGGAGAACGGCAGTCTCGCCTACCCTATAAGACTGGTTTGCGGAGCTTTGTGCCATACAACGCGCAGAAGAGATGGTAGCTGATGCGCAGGGCCGATCGGACGCTTTCAAGAAGGTCTGGACAGCGTGGACATTCCACGTAGAGGCCCCAGGCTTTGCAGATACCCTAAGGTGAACTGACGGATATCTGGACTCCCCGATTATATCCCTCTTGTGCCTTCCCTTGTTCTTTCTTTTGTGGTGTTTGTTTTTCTTCTGTGTCTTGTGGTTTATGTATGGTGTATTTTTCGGCTTCAGATATAGCCAGATGAGGATCAGCGGAATGTGTAACACTATGGTTTATTATATAATGTGCTGACCATAATGCCATGTTTCTTTTTCTGTGCCTTACTGTTCATTTTACGGTCACTATTCGTGGCACAAGCTTTATTTTGTATTGGCTTCCTGTTTCCTTGAATGTAAACTTTGTTGTTACTATTTCTACTTTTTCTAAAAACCATAATAAAATCAGCTTCTTGCAGCATTGTCCGGTTACTTTCACCACCACTTTAAATCAGTTGCAGTTTCGTCCATACTTTCATATCCTGTACTATTTAAACATTGAACAGGTTCCAGTACGTCAATGTACACTCCTCCCATCTCATCAGGAGTAATAACTCTTCATACACAAGTCTGTAATGTGGTCAGTGAAGCTACTACAGAGTACTACGTAGAATATAGAAAATTCTGGTCCACACTAGGAACATCAAAATTCTGCCCAAAGCTATACACAGGCAACCCGTCACAACTGAATGCTGACACAGGTTCACACCAGCACTTCCCTTTAGTGCCATCTCTGGTGGATTATAAGCGTATGAGGCAAAGCCAAAGTTTTAGCAGTCTAGGCATGATGGGAATAGTTTTGTAACAAGTGGAGGGCCTTCAAGAAAAGGAGGCCTTTCCTTTCTGTAGGCTTCTATGTGTGTGACAGCAGTTCTCCCAACACAAACAAGCTGTTTTTTTGGAAGCTTTGCTTAGTTCATGGTCACGATCACTTCTAGGTGCCATTATCACCTCTTCACATGAGTTCCCGCCCCCCCCCCCCCCCTTTTTTTTTTTTTAAATGGTGGTGTTGACATTTTTGTCATTACTAAATTCTTTGTCAATGATGGAAAAGCCTTTTATAATGAAATTTAAGTGCTTTATTATTGACAGGTACAAAACTATTATACAGAGGTTGGCCCCTTAGTGGTTTACCACCACATGTTGGCAGAACAGGTGATCTAACATTTGCGAGGCTGCTGGATAATGTACAGTCCTTTAGGAGGGGCGATCTTTTCCACTGTGGGTCGAGGCTTCTGGTGAGCGTTCTGTGCCGCTTCTGCAGGGAATTCGTGGCTGAGCTGCAGGGAGAGAAGATAAGGAAATGAAGCATCATCTGTAGACACTAGAAATGCTCTGTACCCCATTGACTTCATGGACCCATTAAGCCTAGTGTGAGGTCAAAGGTCGCTGTGCATGACTGGTTAGGATTCACACTAGAATACTATTATGGCCAGACCAGTGGTTGGGCTGTAATGTGCATCTGTAATATGGAGGCATCAGTCCCAGCCACACCATACACTTGTGGTACCAGCTGCTCACCCCTAGATAAGCAAACATTTTAGTGCATGGGTCTCCAAGCTGAAGCCCTCCAGCTGTTGCAAAACCACAATTCCCATCATACCTGGACAGCTAAAGCTTTGAATTTGGCTTTCCAGGCACAATGGAAAATTTAGAATTGCAACAGCTGGAGGGCTGCAGTTTGGAGACCCATGCGCTAGTGGTTGTAGCTGCAAGGATATTAGCAATCAATGCAGCAAAGAGGAGTTAGTGTCTTCTCTGCACCATAAGGTGGCTAGATTGGACAGCCTTGCAGAAACACACGGGTACAGACCAGAAGGCCCCCAGACCATACATTGTGTACAATGGAGATATCTAATACACCAAAAGCATTTCTCTACAAATATAGGGAGAAGGTGTTGTAGGTATATACAGTACAGCAGTGTCACATCTCCACCCTGTAAGCATCAGGAAGACCAGGTGCAGTGTCCTGGTACCTATATACTTGCTGCTGAAGCATTTAGGTTGTAGTGTGGATGTACATTGCCAGTTTAATCCTGTCTGGGTATTGCAAGTAAAACATGTTTAACATACTGACATTCCCTTTAAGTTGTCCGACAAAGTATCCAAAAGGGTCAGTTCACAAAAATAAGACTAGTTATTAGCAAGTATCCAGGCAATAATCCTGAATCTAGGGAAGGATAGGCCTGGAAATCTTCAAAAAGTACATGTCTTTATAGACATGAAAGTAGAAGCTGCTCATAGGTGTTTAAGTCATCCATAGTGTGTGTGTGTGTGTGTGTGTGTGTGTGTGTGTGTGTGTGTGTGTGTGTGTGTGTGTGTGGGGGTGGGGGAATCATAAAGTGGATCCACATGGAGTCCTATTATATAGGACTAGGGGTTGTTGAGAAGCCACTTTTGGATGCCCCCCCCCCCCCTTCATGATTACGTTTTATTATAAAAGGTTTTGTACTTTCATGGATGTTCCCTAAAGTATTGAAATACTCTGCTGTGACCTGCTTTATATGACCTCTACAGACCACAGCGGCCAAGATGGCTGATCTAAGTGACTGGTTGGAATCCATTTCACTGACTTATTCCCAGTTATACAAGTCTTTTCCAGCACAGAGGCTACAGCTGCTCCACAGAGGGAGAAGGTAAAACTCCGCCATTCTATCAGTGATACATTACATTAGACAAGACCCAGACAGCTCACAATGAAGAGACATCACAGCAAATCCAATCTCCTCCAGGTGATGGGCAGGGGTCCTGGGTGAAAATGTAATCTGTTTTACGATAGCAGAAGTGCCGCAGTGTACATCTCCAGCAACAGCTGCTTTACCTATACAGACTATTGATTGGCTTTTTAGATTAGAACATGGCTGCCTTCTTCCAAAAGACCAAGCTTGTCCACAGGTTGTGCAGAAAAAGTAGCCATATTTTTTCTAGCCATGGCAACCTCTAAAGCATTACGGTCACTCAAATTTTGACTAGTTGAAGTCTCAGCAAAAAGGCCCCAACCCATCACTAGATATACCAAGGAGAAGCACATGGCAGAGGGCATTACTCTTCAGATCACCAGTCTCATTGCAAAAGACAGGCTTCACTGTGAGGGCACTTTATGGATCCTATTACACGGGCCGACTATGGCCCGGTCATTTTAGTAAACGAGTGCCGATCTGTAAGATAAGCGTTCATTCACTGGATCTATTAGACGGCCTGATTATCAGTAAGGGCTGAACGGACATAGTTAGCGATGTCCATGCAGCCCAAACACATGATACCTTACTTCTCCTGACTCCCAAACTTCTCTCCTGTTCTCTGCGCCATCCCAGTCCTGGGGCAGCAGACAGGCCGCTGAGACGCTGCTGCCGCGGGGGTCATGTTGGCGTGGAGCACAGGAGAGAAGACGGGAGCGGGGAGAGGTAAGGTATCAGGTGTTTGGGCAATAGTCCGCTGCGCATCACAATTACACATAGCGATTTGCAGTCGGCACCTGAGGATTTTAGATCCAAACCTAAGCCAACAATCGTTTCATTGGCCGATTGTGGTCTCTATTAGAAATAGTGTTGTGGTCTCTATTAGAAATAGTGTTATTTGCCCGAACCGGTCAGATTTGGTCAATCAACGCTCTGTGTAATAGGGCCCTAACATTAGCAGATTAGCAGTGAGCATTGCTAGAAACGCACAACAATAATCAGCCAGTGTAAAAGTACCAGTGATCACAGTCGAGGAACGGAAAGTTCACGCTCGTTGGCCAATCACTTTTGTGCAGCCATACAAGTCATTGTTTAGCAGCTGTATATCTCCCTGTGTAAACAGCAGATGTGCAGCCATTAGCAATGTATTTAAGTGTCCGCTGTTGTTGTTGCCTGATCGCTTGAGTAGTCATGCCATGTAAAGGCACTGCAAGCTAACGCTGATCACCACCAATTCGTTTTAACACTAAGATTGCGCCAATTGCGAAGATTGGAGTCCCTTCTCCACTCTTGACGTGCACTTCTTCCAGCTACATCTAGTGACTGGTAGGGGGTCTCATCCAAGTGACAGCAAGGCTTGTTCAGGCTTAAAGGAAAAATTATATAAAAAAAACACAGATACCAACCTTCTCTAGAGCTCCAGCCAGCAAATTCATGGCTTGCATCTTGGTCAGGTTGACTGCAGAGCTGTCAGGGGAGAAGACATATTGTAATAGATGTTATAACAGCTTGTCTCTAGCCAATAAGGCTCAGTGAGCTGCAATGTCTCAATGTGCTCCTGGCTAATTATTAACACAAGAACTTTGACAGATAAAAGACATTACAGCCACTGTTAAATTCTTAAAATCGAAATAAAAAAAATCGAAATAAAAAAAAAAAAAAAAAAAAAAAAAAAAAGAAAAGAAAAACCAGACAGTTATATTACACAGGACGCCCATCTTAGTCGTTCTACATGGAGCGGCTTTACCAAGCCAGTACAACAGCCTGCACCCTGTTGTGAATCCCCCCCACCATTGCTGTATTCTTAATCTCCAAGAGTCTCCAGGAAACTTTATGATCTCCTGAACAATGTTGCCCATAAAAAAGATCATACACAAGACCTGCACTTGCCAGTTTCCACACAGTACTGAAGAGTGTTACATGCTGGTGCTGAATTTCAGACCTCATACAGCAGCATCAAATCCATTCATGCCATACAGTTTTCTGAAACACTAGTACAGTATATGTGGTATCCCACAACGGGTGTTGCTATTGATTACACCCTTTGCAAAAGCCTGTACTTTAAGCGCAAGTGGTAATGTAGCAGTACCAGAGTTTTACCACTAGATGTATGTGTATCCAGATATTGCACAGCTGTAGGAAGGAAAGGGTTATTGGTTTGTTTATGTATCACATGGATCTGTACACCAATGAGAGTTCTTTCCTTTCCTAATCCATCATCTTTCTTTACACACGCTCTCCTCACAGCACAGTTTACATATGCTGTAGGAAGGAAGTCACATGGGTAGAGAAGTGTTAGGTCTTCTTGCCTTGGATTCTGTAGAGGAAGAACGTAAGCTAGGACGCTTCTTACAGCAGTCAAGTTGGGCCCTGGCTCCTGCCAGGTCCCCAGTCCAAGTTGTGGTCTAGACGTAGAGCACATGAACCTAGAGCCAATTTCTCTTCAAGCAACCTTACTAGACACTATGCAGTGTTAAGTCACTACTAGAGAGGACAAGTCAGGGATCATCCAAACCCACATTGTGGACAAAGGAAAACTGCGCAGGACAGTATCCACAAAGTAATACAGGAACTGATCCTGATAGAGCAAAGTTGCAAAGTTGCTAGAAGCCCAAGCACTAGAGATGAGCGAATTTGCCGAAGTTTGGGTTCGTATGAACCTGAACTATCAGCTTTTAAATTCCCGCTGTCTGCAGCCTCCATAAACAGGGTGGATACAGCCTGGGGACCGCTTGGAAAACTGGGATACAGCCTATGCCAATGTCTGTATCCCAGTTTTCCGGGTGGTCCGTAAGGCTGTATCCACCCTGTTCACGGAGGCTGCAGACAGCGGGAATAAGAAGCCAATAGTTCAGGTTCATACGAACCCGATCTTTGGCAAATTCGCTCATCTCTAAGCACTTTATCTCGAAGCGGGTGTAGGAGAACTCTGATCACTCTGCTCATCCCAGGTAACAAGGTCTGGGGCTTGTGTCACCCGACATTAATGGGCAATAGGTGGTGCAAAGACCAAAACACAGGCACAAGTATTCTCTCCACTCTCAAAGTATTCTACCTCTGAAGATCTGACAGAGCACAGTACTACATTGAGTTGGGACTCTCTAGACATCCTCCTCTCTACTCTTCTGATCCTATTCTACCTCTATTCTACCTCTCAGCATGCAACTCAGTCAGCAGGGCTGAATCATTCCTTCTACTTCAGTACAGATCTGGTTTATCAAGTGTAAAGTAACTTATCAAGACTGTAGTGTACTGTATTTTCCTGTATCAAGCATCTTCACATGCACTTACTAGTCATTGCTCCCACTGGCCAGAAACCTACTCCACACTGAAGAGGGGCAAAAACCCCAAAACAGCTGTCTGTGGATGGATACCTTGCTTAGGTGGTTTCCTTAATTAATTGGAGAGATTCCTTGGCTTGGTTGTTTCTTCCCGGAGGAAGGTCTGGCTAGTTCACTGACATCGAGACACGTGATGGTGTCTCTGCAGTGTTCTTTTGCATATTTGATTTCCCAGGGGGCAATGTTCTAGAATACACTGACATTGAGACACATGATGGGTGTCTCTGCAGTGTTTTGGTTGATTTCCCTGAGGTCAATCAGCGTCTCTTCACTAAACACCGACACAACTACTTCCTTGGGTTATCTCCCCTGGGTGGCAGTGGCAATAGTCCGGGTGGATCACTAAGTCACTCCGGACCACCATGATAATTGCCCAAGGGACCCCCAAACAACCCGGCAGGTCACTGTTCACAGGGGAAAAGTTATGGCCAGCCCACTCACTCTAAAAGCAGGTGTGCCACCGTACCTGTGTGCCCAACCGACACTGGCGTCACAACAAAGAACGAAAGGGCAGGGCTATAGCTTGGCCAACAACTACACCAGAGGAGTCACGCTGTTCCAGCTAACCTGTGACCGGCCGCCAGCCGCCGCCCACCACATATACATGTGATCCTTGGATCATCCGGGTTGCCCATTGAAGTCAGTGGACTGCTGCCGCTCCTCTTACATGTTAAAACGAGCAGCAGGTTGTCGCTGACATGATTTTCAACATGTTGAAAGACCACAATCAGTCATTTAACATGTGTTATTACACCAAACAATTACCAGCCAGAACGACCCGTAATTGGCCAAGTACAAACAATAAAAACAGTGTAATAGGGCCTTAAACCTTTGAGACGGCTGATGTAAACAAGTCCCTAGCTGCAACTTGAGCGCCTTTGTAATGCTGGGAGGGTTAAGCTGAGGTCAGTGAGATTAATTTTCCCTGGGGAGGACAAAGTTTTAGGTAGGGACTTGTTTACATCAGCCACCTTGGAAAGGAGACGGAGAGAAAGGCCAATCGTCCTTTTGCATGGAGTGATCGTTCACATCTGCCCGTTAACAATCGCATTTGAGCTTTTATCTGCTCGTGTAAACACAGCTAACAGTCTAGTGGAGAGCGAAAAATCGTTCGAGATCTTTCAACATGTTCTCAAATAGTCATTCGCAGATCGCATAAGGCCGTCTCACATGCTAGGGAGAGTCTGTGAAAGACTGTTTAGACGAAGCGATTTTAAAGGGATCAGGAAAAACGTTTTCTTCAAATGATTTCTTTCTTTATCTAAAAGCTAAATCAGCATGAAAAAAAAAAAACCAAAAAAACCCACACACACGCAATCGCTTAAAAACCGTTAAATCAAATTATCACAACGTGTAAAAGGACCATAACACAGGTGTGTGTAATGTGTGTCTTCAGCAGAAAGCAGCAGCTGAGAACTGGGATCAAGGTAGAATGAATTGTTAGTCTCACCACTGACAGTAACATAAAGAGGTAGGGTCCTATTACACTGGCCGATCGCGGGCCCGATCGGCGGTCGTTTGCTGGGTCTATTACATGGCCCAATAATAGTTTAGCAAGGGCTGCATGGACATAGTTTTTACACACACGTATCCACATTCCTGGTCTTCTGCACTCTTGATGCTTCCTTCCTAGTCCAGCACGCTGCACCTTCAGAGCGGCCCATCAGAGCTGACAGAGCTCTCAGCCAGTCACTGGCCGGGACCGTGCTCTGAAGCTGCAGCGTGGTAGACTAGGGACGAAGCATGCAGAGTGCAGGAGACCAGGAACGTGGACAGGTGATGTACAAACTGTTTGGGCCAAGGCTACACGGACATCACAAACGATGTCCATGCAGCCCTTGCTAAATTGGTCCATGTAATCGGGCCGCAATCGGCCAGTATAATAAGACCTTACCTCTTTATGTTACTGTCAGTGGTGAGATAAATGATGAGTTGTCAGCCACCTTATATACAAAAACCCTGTGGGCACCACTATATATCGAACAGAAACTGAGTGCTAGCCCCTAACGCAAATAACATAACACATGGAACAAGTATAGTCTGTATTTAATGGCTGTGCAAAACAAAGTTTGCTTGTATTTTTTTCTATTATGTCAAAAGAGGTGCAGCCTGTTGTTCCTAAGCTCCCTTCTAGTTTTGTTCCATGAATTGTCGGCCGGACATCACCATTACACGTAGCGATGAGTGGTCGGCACCTGATGATTTTCGGTCAGGGCCTAAAGAAGCGATCAGCCGATGATTGTCTATTACAGAGATAGTCGGCTGAATCGGGCCCATTCGGCCGATTATAATAGGGCCCTTATATTTGAGTGGAATACCCCTTTAAAACCTTACAATAGGTTAAGCACCCTCAGGTTGTCATCCAAACAAAGTCGAGCAAGGAAATTTCCACTTCCCGACCATTATCTGCAGCCACTTTACGCCGGTCACAGCTTCTATTCAGATCCCCAGCCCCAGAGTCTGTCTACCGCTTTGTGCCCATATCAGCAATCTAAAGGGTTACACAGGATGTACAGGCTTCCTTTCACACACATTTCCAATGTATAACCTCATACCTTGGTTTTTCAGATGCAGTTTTCTTCGCCGTTTTCTCTGGTGTAACCGTGTCCTCATTGCCTTGTTTTTTGGACACTCTCATTCCCCCAGCTTTAACTATAAGGACAATGTAGAAAAGCAGTTTAGGCTCATTCACACATTTATAGTCTTTGTTTGCTATGGATGCACCATTGTATTTGTCTACTAACTGACGATATACTGGCAGCATAGCCCTCTAGTGTTTATATGTCTGCTGTACATTTTATATGCTTAGTTTACTACAACCCAACCTTCCAATGGATGTCTGGGCATGCTAGGATTTTAGTTTCTTGAACAGCTCGGGGGTCAGATTGGAAACAATTATTTCAATTCATAACTATTCAGGCCATGAAATTGCTGGTTAGGCCATGAAATTGCTGGTTAGGGAAGAGTCTTTTTGTGACTAATCTGCACTATACAATCCTGACCTGTATGGTAGTTGTCCAGCAAAAATATTTTTCTTTCAAATCAACTGGTTTCAGAAAGTTATGTAGATTTGTAATTTACTTCTATCTAAAAATCTCAAGTCTTCCTGTACTTATCAGCTTCTGTATGTCCTTCAGGAAGTGGTGTATTCTTTCTAGTCTGACAGTGCTCTCTGCTGCCACCTCTGTCCATGTCAGGAACTGTCCAGAGCAGCAACAAATCCCCATGAAAACCTCTCCTGTTTTGGACAGAGACTGCAGCAAAGAGCACCGTGTGAGACTGAAAAGACGACACCACTTCCTGCAGGACATACAGCAGCTTACAGATATAGGAAGATTGGAGATTGTTAATTACAAGCAAATCTTTAGAAGTCTCTGAAACCAGTTAATTTGACGTTTTTTGGCCGGAGTACCCCTTTAACAGTACTGCCTAACTTTGGAATCATTCCATTGGTTGTGCATATTTCCATATCTCACTACAGCTGGGACGCACAATGTTTTCATATCTGAAGTAGTCATACAATCTTGCCCTGCAGCTGCTACGTTACAAATCGCCAAACCTCGCATGAAAACTGCAAACTATGGGGGATTCTTGTTCAGTAGATTTAACATTCTTTATTGTAAATGCGAGATGACGGTCCAGCGTCTCCCGGGGGGGGGGGGGGGGGGGGAAGTTAAGCAATAGGCAAAATAAAAAAAATGTGTACAAAAGACACGCGTAGCGTTATTTTACATGAACCCAGTTACAAGCTATGACCCCCATATCCCCCCCCCCCTCCCCCAAACTGAGCCTCATGTCTGTCTCCATCCACATCACCAGTGCGTGTGAATGGGATGCACTCAGCTGGTAAAGTGATAGTGACAGATGGCCTGCTAGACAGCCTCATAACATAGGAAGCGATCCCCAACCTGGGACTTGTTTACACGTCTGCATTCTTCTGTTCGTGTACCAGCCATGCAATAGTGCAGGGATGGGAAACCTTCGGCCCTCCAGCTGTTGCAAAACTACAATTCCCATCATGCCTGAACAGCCAAAGCTTTAGTTTTAGCTGTTCAAGCATGATGGGAATTGTAGTTTTACAACAACTGGAGGGCCGAAGGTTCCCCATCCCTGCAATAGCGAGAAAGACGCAGCCCCCACATTTCCTCTATTATGAGTCATTCTATCGGCACCTCCATTTTTTTTTTTTAATTTTTTTTTTTTATTACGATAAAGTTAATTATATCAGACTATTTTGTAAGCATTTTTCTTTTGGACTATAGACTCACGGGGGAGATTTATCAAACATGGTGTAAAGTAAAAACTGGCTCAGTTGCCCCCAGCAACCAATCAGATTCCACCTTTCATTCCTTAGACTCTTTGGAAAATGAAAGGTGGAATCTGTTTGGTTGCTAGGGGCAACTGAGCCAGTTTTTACTTTACACCATGTTTGATAAATCTCCCCCATGAGCTCCTATAGTATTTGCAATAAAAGGTGGGGTATACGACATGTGCAATAAGTATTTTGTCCAGAATTAAAGGGGTTATCCAACACTACAAAAACATGGCCACTTTTCCCCCTCTCGTCTTGCAATTAAGCTCCATTTACTTCAATGGAACCAAGTTCCAAACCCCACCCAATATGGAGACGAGAGGGGAAAAAGTGGCCATTTTTTTGTAGCGCTGGATAACCCCTTTAAGTAGGGAAGGAGCTGTTTAAATCTGGTGAGCACATGCAATAAGGTATACCCTACCTCCTTCTTAGAAGGTTATACAACACAGACAAATATACATATTAGGGTCTATGACAGCACAAGGGGAGGTGGTGGCTGTCACACCTACGCCACTGATTCACTCAAGGAAAGTTTTAACACTTCATATTCTACACCGCTGTTCCCTAGTTCCTGACTTTGTACAGGTTGCAAGACTACAACTCCCAGCTGTTACAGTTTTTTCTTACTAGTTTGTCACTCTACACCATTGTTCGCTAACACGTTACACTCTAGCTGTTGCAAAACTATAACTACCAGCATACTGAGAGTTGTAGTTTTGCAACAGCTGGAGAACCATAAGATGGGGGTCACTGCTTTACACCACCAGTGAGGGTGCAAGGAGTTGCACTAGATAGATAGGACATACAAAGGTAACGTCTAGTGCAGGGGTAGCGAACTTTGGCTCTCCAGCTGTTGCAAAACTACTACTCACATCATGCCTGGACAGCCAAAGCTTTAGCTTTGGCTATCCAGGCATGATGGGAGTTGTAGTTTTGCAACAGCTGGAGAGCCAAGGTTCCCTACCCCTGGTCCAGTGCATGGGAACCCCTGCATTTAGCTAGCAAAGTATTACCATAAGCAGTCACATTGCACTAAATGAAGACTGTTCCCCTCAGCCGGAGACCCCAACTCACCTGCAGGAAGGTGCCCCCCCTTCAGCTCAGCGGCCAGCACACCCCCCTCTTTAGCCATAGTTCCAGTCCTGCTACTTCTCTTACACTTTGTTTACTGCTCCCATTCAGCTCTGCCCTGGGCTTTTATACAGGGAGGGGAGGGGCGCCAGGGGCTCTTGGCCTTTGCTTTGTTTTGATTGTAATTCAGGATCAGCTGACTCTTTATTCTTCCCTTCAGTCTGATACAAAGTAACAAAGGGCATTAACCCCATCAGGACAGGGGTGCGGTGTGACCTGGTTACTTTCTGTAAGACTTTGTTTGGGATTGTAATGTTGGGAGCCCCCCTTGGTGGGGCCCTACGTGTTTTGCTGTACAGTAGAAAGGATGAAAATAAAAGTATCTCATACAGGAAATAGTGTGGAGGAGAAGCGGCTGCCGCAGGTGACTGCTGGGGCGAGGCGAGCAAATTCTTCTAAACAGAATGGTTTAGTTTATATCTATCATGTCCAGTAATAATCCATGCACATACATTATCATACAAGTCTTCACATTTGAGCGGAGGCTTAAAGGGGTTATCCAGCGCTACAAAAACATGGCCACTTTTGCACTTTTCTTGGCTCCATATCAGGTGTGGTTTGCAATTGGGCTCCATTTACTTTAATGGAAGTGAGTTTCAATACCTGCACCCAAACTAGAGGTAAGA
This sequence comes from Dendropsophus ebraccatus, assembly GCF_027789765.1. Taxonomy (NCBI): domain Eukaryota; kingdom Metazoa; phylum Chordata; class Amphibia; order Anura; family Hylidae; genus Dendropsophus; species Dendropsophus ebraccatus. The sequence continues at coordinate 25,020,396 of NC_091462.1, read as the reverse complement.
TTGGTGCAAAAGTGGCCATGTTTTTGTAGCGCTGGATAACCCCTTTAGGGTACAAACACACACGGCATATACGCTGCGTATTTACTGCTGCGATACGCAGCAGATACGCAGCAGATTAGATCTAAATAACTGAACACAGCATCAAATCTGCTGCGTATCTGCTGCGTATCTGCTGCGTATCTGCTGTGTGTGTTTGTACCATTAAGGTGAAGGGAATATGCAACCAAAAATAACAGTGTATACTGCGTGGCTTGCACTCCATTGCACGTATGGTAAATAAATAGGGGTGCACTCTGGCCTAAGCATTATACCCACATGATCTTCATAGGTTTGGTGTATTTTTGGAGGGCATTTTGGTGTTTTTCTGCTCTTTTGCCCCATGCAATGTGTTTTTCTTTTTCAGGAAATAGTGGTGTTTTTTTATCACATAGACAGGGGAAAAATGGCAAAAAAAGGAAATTTAAAGTAAAAAATGTTATGTCTTTACGGCAGTTTTTTTCCCCAATTCTTCAATAGAAATTCTCGAATCACATGATGGAAAAAACTTATAATAAACTTATAAACTTATAATAAAAAACAGAAAAATGCAGGAGACTGTTTCAATTTCACATTCTAAAAAAATCAGGCATGAAACCATTGCATTCCGTCCATCCTATTTATACAGTATCTATGAGGATAAAGTTGCTGCATGAAAATCAGTTGTGACCTGGCCTCCATCCACATGACTTGTCTTAGGGCCCTATTCCACGGGACGATTATCGTGCGAAAAATCGTTGAATCGTTTGAATTTAAACGATAATCGTTCTGTGTAATTGCAGGCAACGATCGAAAAAACGTTCGTATGTTGTTGATCGTTGATTTAGATATGAACCGAAAATTATCGTTAATCGTTCGCTGTAATTCCACGTTCGTTCGCTCAGGTTCCGCACTTTTTCACTAATCGTTCAGTGTAATAGCACATTGTTCATTGTTTCCCTGAGATCAGAAGGAATAAACCATCGCAATAACGGTCGCAATAACGATCGTATCTAACGACTATCGTTCTGTGTAATATGGCGAACGATTTCAGGTTAACGATAAACAACCTCGTTTGCAATCGTTTATCGTTAGTCGTTAATCGTTAAAAATTGCTCCGTGTAATCGGACCCTTATGCTGGGTTTACACGGAACGATAATCGTGTAAATGCAGCGAACCATTGAACGACAAGCGAGAAATCGTTCATTTTGATCTTTTAACTTGTTCTTAAATCGTCGTTTGTCGTTCGCAAAAAAATCGCCAATCGTTCCGTGTAAACAGTCGTTCACTGATTTTACCTATGTGCGAGATATGCTTAAGCGATCAGAAAACGATCGGAAAACGAATTTTCGTAACGATATATCGTTTCATCTAAACGCTGATCGTTATAAAAGAAAAATCGTTACTTAGAAATTGTTAGTCGTTTGATTGAGCGAATTATCACTCCGTGTAAACCCAGCATTAGGGTCCATTTACACAGAAAGATTACCTGACAGATTATCTGACAAAAATTTGAAACCAAAGCCAGGAACAGACTATATACAGAGATCAGGTCATAAAGGAAAGACAGATTTCTCCTTTTTTCAAATCCATTCCTGGCTTTGGCTTCAAATCTTTGGCAGATAATCTTTCTGTGTAAATGGACCCTTACATACTGTAATGTTTCTATAGGATTCTATGTGTTACCTATCCATGGAGTAAAGCCACAAGTGGTTACAGTGCCTGGATAGCACAACATGGAACTATAATACTGGTGTGCAGGAAACCCCGGTGCTGTACGCTGCAGGTATCTGTGTACGGTTTCCAAGAGCTCTAAACATTGTCATGGAATATCCCCTAAGTAATGTTGAATGGACCTGTGAAAGGGTTTGATTTAGCAACTTCTGCAGCCCTGGGCATTACAGGCATTACAATCCCGAGTGTAATTTAACAATTAAGGGTGTTCTCGGAATAAAATGTACTTGTTTCCTATCCACAAGGGGCCGACACACGGCTGTATTTAAAACAAAGTAGCCGGAGGTCGCACCCCTGTGATCTCTTACTTCTCCTCATCCCATAGATAGGAGACAAAAAAGTTTTAATCTGAGAACCCCTTTAAATCTCTGCGCTACTGTATTGACATGTTGTACTGTACTGAGGTTTTGTGTCTCCATCACAGGTATCCATCAGCATCTTGCTGCGTACAGGTTGCCCACTGATACTATGGCATAGAGCAAATGATGCCATTCATTTCAACGGCCGTATAGTGACGCAGTTTGGGACGTATACACAAAGTTAACAGGATTTAATAACGCATTAGACATTGTTAAAATTGGAGTACAGTGGTGCCTTGGATTACGAGCATAATTTGTTCTGGGATCGCGCTTGAAATCCAAATCCACTCTTAAACCAAAACACATAAGATTTAATTGAAATGCAGACAATTGGTTCCACACAAATAAGGATTTTGTATTCTGAATAACATGTAAAACAAATGAAACAAACATTCAGAAACAGCTGAATATGTGATATAAATTACAGTACAGTATAGAAATCAGCATGTGGAGTATAATGTATAGTAAGGGCATAAACCTAAAATATAGCAGCAGTTTGTCAGAGGTCAGTGTGGTCACATGACAGCAATGGGGAAGGGGTGTGTTCAGCATGGACCAATCAGGAAGTGAGAATCACAGAGCTGTGCAGAAGGACAGTGACAGAAACTTCTCTATACAGCTCTTAAACCAAAGCAAAGCTCTTAAACCAAGTGACAATTTTGAAAAACTGTGAGCTCTTCTTCCAAAACGCTGTCAATCCAAGTTACTCTAAAACCAAGGTACCACTGTATATGGTACGAGCAAAGTCACAAGGTGACTCTGTTCAGCTATTAAAATGAATGCAACCACTGTTGTCCACCATAGTATACATGGGCATCCAATTCTCAAAAAACATGCTACATCTGCTTGAAATCTACCTACCATTCATTTTATAGATTTTTTTTTTTTTGGACCTTATGGGGGAGATTTATCAAACATGGTGTAAAGTGAAACTGGCTCAGTTGCCCCTAGCAACCAATCAGATTCCACCTTTTATTTTCCAAAGAGTCTGTGAGGAATGAAAGGTGGAATCTGATTGGTTGCTAGGGGCTAAGGATGGTCCGAACCGAGTTCGTGCGAACCCGAACCATCCGCAATGATTACCGCTGTCTGCCCACTCCGTGCAGCGGGCGGATCCAGCGGGAGGAACGCCTGGAAAACTAGGATACAGCCATAGCCATAGGCTGTATCCCAGTTTTCCAGGCGGTCCTCCTGCTGTATCCGCCCGCTGCACGGAGCGGGCAGACAGCGCTAATCCGATGCCGAGCGTTCGGGTTCAGCCGAACCCGAACCTCGGCGGGTTCGGACCATCCCTACTAGGGGCAACTGAGCCAGTCTCACTTTACACCATGTTTGATAAATCTCCACCATTGTGTTTTTCCCATCTGAAAGATAAATTCCATTTAGCCTATAAACATTGCACAACCACATGTGCTTTACTCTAAAGAAGTTTTGATGCTTCACCTAAAACACCTCCAAAAACACTAATAAAATAAATAAAAAAAAAACTCAAAATGGAGAAAAAGAAGTGGTTTCTTGGAGCTGTTTTTTTTGCGGTAGATTTTATACATAAGGTTTTTGTCCATGTGAATGCGTGTTTTTATTTGTCGATAAATCTGGATGGGGCTTGATTTTGTGCAGGACAGATTGTACATTGTAATACCACCATTCATTTTAGCAATCATGTTACTTTTTTGCTAGAATTTTCTTTATTGAAAAAATAGCAAAGCTGGTAATTAGAGTTTGTACTAGGGAGGGATTTTTTATATTTTTAAACATGTTTGACTGTTTAACATTTTTTAGCTCCCCCGAGGACTTTTACAAGGGATCATGTAGTTGATTTTACAGTCCTCTCATTTTACTGAATTCCTATAGCAGGCAGTAAACATGGCAGCCTCGGAGATCTTCACAATTCCCCTGGCTGCCATAACAACCAATCCCAAGACTACATCACAGGAGTGGGGGGCACCTGTCATTGGGTTATGTTAAAGAGGCGCTGTTGTTTTAACAAACTTTGTATAGATCATTAGTATAAATGAAGAAACTGTGAAAATAAGTGAATATAAGGAACCTTGCAATATATCTTATCAGACAAAAATTCTCCCTTCTCCTGTTATTAAGCATCCTCCTTCTCTCTGTGGTGGCCACAAGGGGTTGTAAATGATGGTATACTGTAGAAGCTAGCTCAGTACAGTAGTGTCAAGATGGCGCCCGGGAGAAGAGGACGGGTTCGACAGTGTTTTGGTATGTATACTTTATTTAACTTCCGTCCTGTCCCCCTCCCTCCCTAATACTGATGTGAAGTGGTGGGCTAAGATCTTGGTGCATAGGTTGGGAACTTTCCTACCATTTCTCATTGACCAGAGCAGACAGGCTTTGTGCCTGGGAGGGAAAACACAACACCCCTAGAGTGATAACTTCCATATACTTTGCTAGATCCTCTAAGCTTCCTCGAGTCATTCTCAGCACAGATGCAGAGAAGGCTTTTGATAGAGTTATTTGACTCTTTATGCACCAGACCCTCCTAAAATTTGGATTTCCCCCAGAGTTTGTTTCGACAATATTTTCCCTTTATTCAGGCCCCCATGCTAAACTTAAACGGTAAATGGTACCCTGTCCCCCTCCTTTGCCATTTCTAATGGAACCCATCAGGGTTGCCCCCTGTCCCCTGCCCTGTTTATTTTGGTTATCGAAACCTTGATCCAAACTATTTGGTTGGATTCTCGGATTGGTGCGGACGATTCCGCACTGAGTTTTCCACCAGAATTACTTCATGTGCGTATACCCTCAGTTGGCAACCCTCTCCCACGATAAGTACTTGACCGTGTTCGATTCTTGGATAACACTCCTTAGGTTCACCTCAAACTCAACTCCCCTATTGTCTCCCTATTACCCTACTGTCCCTCTACCCTTTTTTTCTTTTATTCTCCCCCTCCTCTATATTACTTGTTTGTTTGTTGAGCTTCTGGGCTAGCCACTGCATCTGTTTCTTATACCAGGGCAGTCTGTTATTACTTGCATGATGTTATACCTATGTTTTGCTGGCCCATTTTGTGGTGGCCTCCTTGGGGCTTTGTGCTTTTCTTACGTATGGTTGTATCGCTGTCTTTTTATGCAATATTCAATTAAAAGAGATTTGACAAAACAAAATGCCAGGGGGCCCTTGAGCAGATTATCCAACCCTGGACTAGAAGAAGGTTGTAGGCCAAAGAACTTATCCTGGCAGCATGGACTGGAGTAGTGACTTGCTTGTAGCAGATTCAAGATCTTAAAGAGGAAACATGTCTCTTTATGGAGAAAAATCTTCACCTTTGGCTTGACTTTAACAGGTTGATCTGAGAGGCAACTTCAGGATTTGTAACTTGGCCTGGAACTATCTTTCTATTTCTTTGTCTTTCCCTGTTTACTGTTACACAAAATAATGAGAAAACCTGAAAAGTCACCTAAAAAGACGTTCAAGATAATGTTTACAGTATTAGGCCACGTTCACATTTTGTAAGACAGCCGCAGTTCTGTGACACAGCCATGTCATAGAACGGCCACTGTCTGTGTAGTTCAGCCCGGCCGATACTGCATTACCGGCCAGATGAACATCACTTCTTTGGAATTGGAAATCGGACACATTCAGGTATGCCCACGTTCCAATTAGCCATTGCAGGCAATGTAAAGTCCGGGTGGAGCCGCACTTTACATTGTCTGCACAGTCAATTTTGTGCCAGTTTTCTGTGCGGCCACATGGAATCCCACAGTGTGTCTGGAATTCTATAGGAAACAATGAATTCGCCTTTTCAATAAATAGAGACCGATGTTGCGATCTGCAACAGCTGCTGCTATTGATTGAAAATATACAGCATGTGAATGAGGCCTTACAGTAAAACGTGACACCTGTAGATCAATAGAGAATAACGCTCGCAGCTCATCCTTCCCCTCCCTGTGAAATGATCTCTTCAAAGATGACGGAGTTCACAGAGCATGCTTAATATAAGGCCCTTACAAAGAATAGGGTCTAAAGATGTTCATCATGTCTATGTCCATGGGGCTTGCTGTAACGCATTTCACTAAATGCTGTGAAAAACAGCTGAAACAAGATGGCTGCCCCCATAATAATGTACTAAAACAAAAAAAAAACATACCATCAGAATATAGAAACAGATTTAAAAAAAAAAGAGCACATTACAGTATCTGGATCTAATCAGTAAAGAAAAAGACATTCTCTATAAGGTTGGGTGCAGACAAGCGGGATTATTATGCAGTCTTTTATGTGTCACTAGTAAAAAGGAGATAAAAAGGGATTGTGTTCACGAGTGAAAGTTAAGGGTTCTGCCCTAGCAACAGATTCCCTTTAAATGTAATAAACCCTCCTGGACGCCTTCTATTCATATATAGTAAAGCTTTCTGTATCCAGTGAGAGAGAGAAAAAAAAAATTCTCTTCCTTCTAAGAAAATCCTCAAGATATGAGCTGCTTCTCCTCCAGCCTGAAGACATCCGGACACATTAGTAACATGTTCTTCATTCCTGGTTGTAGCAAATATCAACAAATCTTCACGCGAGAGTAACAGGTGACCTGGATGTATCAGCCGAGTCCACACAGTCTCTTAAGAGCCCTCAGGCACCGAGACCTCCTCAGTCACCAGCGTGACCTTCAAAACAAGGGGTGAAGGAAAAGAGTAAATATCAGCCACCTGGACTCCGTTTCTTCCTCAAGTCTTCATGGCTTTCTTTATGGAGAATAGATTTCAGGAGATGTAAGCTACATTTAACCCATTAAACTTAATGAGCCCAATGTCAGTACATTGCAGAATGTCGGCCTTCCTCTCTCACAGGTTGAAACCGATGTAAACCGCATACATATGGTGAAAAAGTTACCTCAAAGATCATACTTATGAACAACTTTACACATATTTCACTTGAAGATAATTTACTTGTAAATATTTGTGAATTGGGGCTATTAAAGTTCAACAGCCACCCTGATGAAGTTGTCATTTTACTGCAATACACGTAGGGACTCATGAGCAACACATGGTCTGACTAGCTGTCCTTTTGGTTTTACCTGTATAGTTTATTTACTGATTCAGATGGGATTTACAGCACTTAAAGGAGAACTCCAGTTAAGAAAGATTTAATATTGTTCAATCCCCACCCATAATCTAAGCTTGTTTTTAATAGGTTTCTATTACATGAATTGGGTTGTTTGCATGCAGCATACCCTGACTCAAATCCTGAAGTTGCTGAAAATTCTCACTTCCTGGTTCACTCTGTCTCCATTCCTCTGTCCTTCCCCTCCCCTTCTGAGACAGATGTCACATGATCTCTGTCTCTTCTGTTGCCAGGCAAGCTGTAACACCTCATCTGTAACCCCGCCCAACAATGACATCACACAGTGATCACTTAGCTAAGGGGTGGAAAACAACAGCATCTCCTGAGTAGTATAGGGGAAAGGAGACACTGTTGTTTCATCTCTCTCTTCTTTTAATCTATCTACATAGATCGATAGATAGTATATAGATAGGTAGATAGATAGATAGATAGATAGATAGATAGATAGATAATAGATAGAAAGGGGATAGATAGATAGATAGATAGATAGATAGATACTGTGTTTACTGTGCAAAGCAGAAGCAGATTGAGCCAATGGTAGGCAGATACTACAAACCAGGGGCGGGTAACATGCAGTTGGATTTGTGGTGCAATGCATGCTGGCAGATGTACTGTATGCCTGGACAGCCAGAGCTTTAGATTTTGACATAAGTTGTGGAACCCCGGTTTGTTAATAATATTAGCCTCTTGCAGTAATGTACCTCACTTAATATTATCAGTACTATTGCTACAGATCTGCTTTAAGTTGTCACATATTATAGCTACTATAAGTCAGCTCTTCTCTTCTTCTCTCCCACGTCGTCTTTCCTGTTTTAATCCCCAGAGGGAGGTAGTTTATATACAATGAACCTGCCCTGCCCATCTGTGGTTGTGTTATTTCTGCATTTTGCATTGGCCTCTTTAGTATTTTCGCTTGCAGCGTGCACCATTCAGGTGAGTTGGGCCGGGCCACAGCTTCCTGCAGGGTTGGGGTTTGCTATGTAGGTTAAACCTCAGAAGGGGGTCACAATTCTACACCAGCGCTGCATCCCCTTTACTCTTATGAGCACTGAGAGAGTCACAAGTCAGACCATCACCAATCCAAATGTGATGTCCTAATGATATAGCATCACCCTATGAGATAGGAATTATATACCTAGGACATGTCAAAAGTTTTTTGTTTTTTTTTATAATGCAGACACACTTTATCAAAGTATGAAAATGTGTGTATGTTTGTATGTTATTCTGACATTAGGTAAAAAAGTGCATTGTCTACATGTCTGCTCCAGTTCTGCAATGAACAAAAATGCATTTATTTTACCTGTCTGTAATCCTTCCCCCTACCACGTACTCTCACTACTTCCTGGTTGAGAAGTTTCATGGTACTACAGTTCCCAGAATGCACAGTTTTCCTGTATCTCTTTATCACAGCCCTCCCATCCTGTCTACTACCTTCCCACAGCACTCCTGCAAGTTCCCTGCTTAGAGCTACTGCAGAACATTGCTGTACACAGCAGAGTATCTATCCACACAGAAGGATTACAAAAGCTGCTGTATGATTGCCCTGTCTGCTCTTCTGCCTGTGGCATTATTTAACACAGGGCATCATACTGTAATCATGATATATACAGTATATATATGTAATCCCAATTACACAGGTAAGAATAAATGCAGACATTACAGTCACCTCTTCCTGTACTTAATATTTTATTAGGTTCTTAATCGGATTAAGGAAAACGTCAGAAAACTGAACTGACCCCATTGAGAGCACAACGTAATATTTTGCTTTATTTAGACTTCTATTAGACTCTTATAGAACCTTAATGGACACTTCCCTTCTATCCCCCTGTGATCTGTAGAAGTGGTTCAGCGTGAAACCTTTCTGATGTGTATGAAATTGTAAGAAACCATCTCCTGCTTCTCAATCTCTCCAATATGACAGGGATTACTATGTAATGTGAGGACGGGGTGTCTCAATACCCAGAGAATAATTGGTGTCAGGATGTATTTCCCACAAGTCATTAGGAAGGAGATGTAACCCTGATGGTTCCGGCCTGGTGGGAAATGGATTCTGTTCTAGCTCCATCACTTTCTGTAAGTCTTCTGCACGTCCGCCGAATTAGGGATGATCAGCTAGACGCTAGATGTATGATGGAAGACAGGTATAGATGACAGCTGGAACAGAGGGATTGCAGAACTGGGTTGTCACAGTTACAGAATATCAGAATCTCCATTACCAGTCATTACTGTTCATTTTAGTTCACACCCTGTGGATAGAGATGTCATAAAAAATTCCTGACACGTTTATTAAAAACGACAGTAAGGATCCCGGCACTCACCAAGTTAAATTATGCTTGTTTATTCAGTGCATAACATCATAAGGTTCAGGAGGCCACGTTTTGGCCTATAAGCTTCATCAGCCATATACCGAAACGCGTCCTCCTGTACCCTATGATGTTTTGCACTGAATAAACAAGCATAATTTAACTTGGTGAGTGCCTGGATCTGGGACGCTGTCCTACCACGAGCACCACTGACTACAGAGTGCTGTCTCCCCAACTACACAATGTTATTAAAAAGTCACAGATTGGCAAAGAGAGGACAATACAGCACTATGGGGAAGAGTTATCACCAATAAAAGTAGCACATTCTGGTGCTCGCTGTCATTGATCAGAGATAACTCTGGCTGTTCCGGAAGCAGCTTGCTTTATCAGAGACCTCCCCCCCCCCTTGTCTGTTCTCAATGGAAGGCAAGGTAGGTAACACCAGCCAGGGTGGACAAGATGGATTCCCACTTATAATCACTAATTCGACCACTGTGACCAACATTTATATAATCTAAGGGATCACAGTAGATTAACCAGAAAATACTGTGAAGAGCAGAAGTGCCAGTGGTGTACTGGATCGGTGGGGGAAGTGTGTGATGTCATACTAGTGTGTGATGTCATAGCCCATAAATGTGACATCACTTAACCATAAAAACTCCTTTAAAAAGTATAACGAGTCACTGTTTTGTTAGATAATACCATTGTTTTAAACAAGGTCCAGATTGCACATTGTAATTCCCACACTTGCCCTCTAGTTGGCGATCATTCATGCCTTTTTGAGTCCATTTCTCCTGAAATACATTAATTCTTCGCTGCATTAAAACTGATCAAGTGATCTGTTCTTTGTGGCCTTTATATGCAAAATGGTTCATGCAGACAATAGCCGGTGCAAGAACTGGTGCTACCTCAGTCTTAGCGGGTGATTCTACAGACAAGACATGCCGTTTAAAGGATGTACTACAATGTGCAAGTATGAGCAAATCAAGGAGCTGTCTGCTGACTCAGGTGTCCATACAGCACTATCCATACCTTACTCTTATAGAAGTGTTGTCAGCCGGGTACACACTGTGAAGTTATGGCTGCTGCGCTCTCCTCCTGCTCTGCCTCCTTATAAACAAACAGCCTAAATGCTATATCCAAGTTATACCGTATAATGGTCACAAATAGTGCTGCTCCTCATCTACATACAACAGCTAATGCTTTTATGTTTTTATTTGAATTTTATCCATACATTGCTGACATGCTTATTCTCCAGTTTTTGTCATTGTCTATGGAAAAACATGACACCTAGAGGACGCTGCACCTTGAAAATTTGAAAAACATCATGGATCCTAAAAACACATCCACAGTGAAAACGCTTCAGACAAATTATAGTGTGATTTTTATTTCACTATTAGGGCCTGTTCACACTGCTGAAATCAGGTGGAGATTCCCAGCTCGGAATCCCGCTTGCTATTTGTTTCAATGAGGTGCCTCTCCGCTCAAAGAACTGACATGTCAATTCTTTTAGGGGAGAGGCGTGGGAGGTACCTCATTGAAACAGATAGCAGGCGGGATTCGGAGCAGGAATGTCTGCCTGATTTCCGTAGTGTGAATGGGCCTTTATGTCAGACATCTGTCTGTTGTGGGGGTTTTTTGCATATAAAAACATTGGTTAAAACACAATTTTTCCCCCTGAAAACACTTTGTGAAACCATCCTTGCTCAAAGGGGTACTCTAGTGAAAAAAATATCATGTTTACATCGTCTAGTGCCAGATAACTATACATTTTTGTAAAATAGTTGTATTAAAAAATAAAAAATACAGCATGTCTTCCAGTTCTGAATGTCGTACAGAAAGTCATGTAGTTCTCTCTAATCCAAGGATGGGGAACCCTCAAGCTGTTGCAAAACTACAATTCCCATCATGCCTGGGCAGCCAAAGCTTTAGCTTTGTCTGTCCAGGCATGATGGGAATTGTAGTTTTGCAACAGCTGGAGGGCCGAATGTTTCCCATTCCGACTCTAATCCAAGACAGTGCTCTCTGCTGCCACCTCTGTCCATGCCAGGAACTGCCAAGAGCAGGAGAGGATTATTCTAGGGTGCAGGTGAAATACTGTTGCAAACACAATCCCACTAGCTTAAAGGGTTTATCCAGCGCTACAAAAACATGGCCACTTTTCCCCCTACTGTTGTCTCCAGTTCAGGTGCGGTTTGCAATTAAGCTCCATTTACTTCAATGGAACTGAGTTTCAAAACCCCACCCAACCTGGAGACAAGAGAGGGGGAAAGTGGCCATGTTTTTGTAGCGCTGGATAACCCCTTTAAAAACATGGCCACTTTCTTTCAGAGACAACACGACTCTTGACTCCAGTTCAGATGCGGTTTGCAATTAAAGGGGTTATCCAGCGCTACAAAAACATGGGCACTTTTCCCCCTCTCTTGTCTTCAGTTCAGGTGCAGTTTGCAATTAAAGGGGTACTCCGGTGGGGGGGCTATTTTGAGATCTGGCCGGGGAGGAGGTGGCTGAGGGAAACTACGTCCACTCACCTCCCCGGTTCCAGCGGCTGGTTCTGTATTGCGCCGCTCCGGTCCCTGGTGCCCGGCTGCTTCCTGGTGTCTCATGCGGGTTAGAGATGTGACGTCTCAAGTCCGCTCAGCTAGTCAGTGACAGAGGCGGGATCCGTTTCAAGTCTGCTCAGATCCCGCCTCTGTCACTGACTGGCTGGGTGGACTTGAGATGTCATGTCTCGAGCCCTTGTCAGACACCAGGAAATGGCCAGGCACCGGGGACCGGAGCGCCGCGATACAGGACCAGCCTCTGGAACCGGGGAGGTGAGTGGACGCTGTTTCCCTCAGCCACCTCCTTCCCGGCCAGATCCCAAAATAGCCCCCCCGCCGGAGTCCCACTTTAAGCTCCATTTACTTTAATGGAAATGGAACTGAGTTTCAAAACCCCACCCAAACTGGAGACAAGAGAGGGGAAAAGTGGCCATGTTTTTGTAGCGCTGGATAACCCCTTTTAAGCTCCATTCACTTCAATGGAACTAAGCAGCAAACCCCGCCCAAACTAGAGACAAGAGTGGGACTGTCTCTGGAAGAGAGTGGCCATATTTTTGTAGTGCTGGATAACCCCTTTAAGCTTCGGCTGTCCATGCATGATGGGATTTGTAGTTTTGCAACAGCTGAAAGTTTGACATCCCTGCCCTAGGGGTTTTCTCTTTTCTGGTCACTGATACTGGAAGTGCTGAAAGGCTTGAGTTGTTTTTTTTTTTTTGTTTTTTTTTAATAGTAGTAATTTACAAATCCATATAACATTTTGGCACCAATGGATTTGAAAAATTGTGTTTTTCTCCAGAGTGCCCCTTTAAACCCCTAGTGGTTACCTTCCCCCACAGCACCACCACAGGGGAAATCAAGCATTTCATGGTACCCACTAAAATCAATGGGCTGTATAATGCTTCAATGTTTCAGTTCCTCCAGAGCTTCCTGTAGATGCAGAATATAACTATTATATGATGAGAATCTTTAATGGGGGGATTGTGACCCCTATGGAAAAATAAGTGACAGAAAACTAACTAAAGCTGAAGTATCTTCTCGGCACAGATCAGAGCTGCCAGCATATGAGCGCTGTTATATTTCTGGGGACCACACACAAGAATGGACTGGATGAGATGGGGCAGTGAGAGGGTATGTGCACACTGAGTAATTTTGACGGAAACTCCGTAACGGAATTCTCAAATTGCGTCCACTCGCGGACTGCAGCGCACACGTGTCTCCGCCCGTATCATGGACACGTATTCATCATCCGTCCAAAGAATGATCAAGTTCATTCTTTGGACGGAGGGCGGAATCCGCTCGTGCATAGAATGGAGTCTATGACACGGGCGGAGATGCGCCCGCCCGCCATAGAGCGGGCGTGAGCTGAGAATTCCGCAAGTGAGTTTCTGTCAAAATTACTCTGTGTGCACATACTCTTACATGGTGGAGTCCAGCGTCCTGCATCCTAGACACATGATCCACAAATAATAAGAAATATAAGCGATTTCACCCTTTTTCCTACCGCTATTTGGAACTCAGAATTTGTTGGTATTCCGCACCATAACATCACTCGTAGTCTAACCCCTTTAACTCATAAGCCCTAACAGATGACTCTAAAATGGGTTTTCTAACCCGTCCAACCCCTTTAATGGTTACTCTCTCTTCTTTACGGTTTATCCAGGACATTAGTTCTGTTTAATCTTCTGCAATGAAATAAAGAATAAAGCGTTGAAGCAATAAGTTGTGCGGTGGATGTGATGTGTAATTATTGGGTGTCAGGCTGGTATTCCTCCCGCTGGAGACCGCCAGGGCACAATATATTCTGTCTAACAATTATCCGCGGCTTGGGTAGACGGCCTGGCACCGGCTGATAAAAGTAATGTAACAATTCTACAGCTAATTTGTGGCAGAGAAAATAACTGTGATATTGAGTATTGTGCTGGTGAAGGTTATTAGAAATGTAAGGATCAGCGTATTTATTTACTGGGAAAACTTTGGATTATAAGTAACTTTGTTTAAGGGCGTTTTGCAAGACAAGCGACCTATAAGAAAAAAAAAACTCAAAAAAAGAGCTAATTGCTCAATAGGAGCCCCCCATGTACTGGTACTGTACGGGGTAGAAAGCCCTCTCAATTTAACTCATTGCTACCTGATCAACTCTGCCGGTGATCAGACGCCTTCCGGCTCTCCTCCAGTGGCCATCATGGCTGCTTCCCTCTGACCCCTGATTAACCCCTCCCCCGACAGCTGCTCCAGGCACTAGTATTAGCAGGTACCAGCAGGTTTGCAGCTACCTGGGGAGTTGTGTGTGGAGGGAGAGTTAACTGACCAACCCCTTCTTTACTGATACAGTGCTCTTTATTGATACAGAACACCTTACCTACCTTACTTTTGGGTTGTGGAACGAATCGTCGGCATTTCAATTTTTTCTTATGAGAAAATTTGGGAGTGATTTGCATTACAAGCGGATTGCCGGGACTAATTATGCTCATAATACAAGGTTTTACTGTACTTACGTGATGGCAGCACGTAACCTGATCAACTTCTGCTAAGTAATGAGGTAACTACTATTGGTGCCCCCATAGATTCCAGGTTCAGTACTTCAGAAGATATAGAGTATGAGTATGGCCAGGGACAGTATGGTTTATTTAAAGGGGTATTACAGTGAAATGGGTGTCAGATGGAGCTAGTTAATTATGTGTTGTTGTATGTTTTTATTATTATTTTTTTGTGTAGTTAATATATTCATAGTGTGTTTTAGCTAGTAGTGAAAGGTGTATATCCTATTTTTTGTAAACTACATCTAGACCTACATACTTTTATGTACCATATATAAGGTTCTAGACTAGGGAGGGGCTAGTGTTAGTCCAGCCTCTTCTCCAGACAGGGAGGGCTATTAATTGAGTGAGAAGGTGAGAAGGCTACAAAGACCCAGGGATGCTTGGGGCTCAACTGGCTCCTGCATAGAGCATCAAAAATCCTGAAGTACCCACCTAGTCTCATCCTGAAGGAACTTCTTAAAGGGGACCAATCAGCACATTTGTACAGATTAGGCTTCCAGAATGGGTGCACAGACCTTGCAGTTGGGTCTCCTATCGTGTCAGTGGTTCCGGGCTCCATAGCTTCATGTCCCGATAAATCGCGTGAGGCAGGGGGAGAGCCTTGACTAGTCATGTGCATGATTAAAAAGTGACTTACCGGAACATAAAGCTACGGAGCCTGGAACCACCAACATGATAGGAGACCTGACAGCTGGGTCTGTGCGGCCGTTCTGGGAGCCTAATCAGTACAAACGTGCTGATTGGTTTCCTTCAAGCTTAAAGAGAATGAAGATTAATGTATACATTCTTTGTGATAGAGAAGGATGCCCCACACAATGTTCCTTGAGGGATTGACCATCATCAGTACAGCCTCCCAGCCTGTACCAGCACCCTTATTCTCTTGAATATATGTGATACATACAGGCCTATTCTCACTAACATATACCCTCCAAGTCTAACAATTTTGGCTGTACAGTACACAATATCTATGGGATTTCTTCACAATTGGTTCTGGCCCAGTGCAAAGGTTAAGCGGGGGCGGAGTTTTGTGGCAAAAATTCTGGGACCATCATTGGGAGGTCCTTATGGGGACAATCGAGGACAATTCTGAAAGGCCCTAGGAAAGCATCCGAGGTCGGCATTTTTAGAGAACTTTGAGGCTGACACACTTGATGGTATCTACACACACATTGTTAAAGGTATTTATTACATAAAGGAATATCATGTTGGCATGAAAGTGGTTGTGCAAAATATTGTGTTTCAGGGTAGGTGAAATGTGAAAGAATATGCTAACAGAGTGAACAGGTCACTGCCTCGCACTAGGCCCGCACACCCCTCTTCTCTTTACACTTCCTATTATCTCATGACCTGTACACACAGAGAAAACACTGCTCACGTATGTTGTCCCTTTAACGCTTCAATATATATGTTAATGGGAGTGAAGTTCTGAGTCAGTTTAACTTGACCCTTCTACACATTGGCGAGTCCGTTCTTCAGTAGGTATCCACATGATAAATGGCGGCACCTTATGAAAGCATCTTTAGCGGATGTATGCTGTTATCTGCTAGTCTTCTCCCAGTGGGATTAAGAAGATGAATGTGGTGTCTGTCAATTATTGTGTGTTGTCACCGTTTTCTGCTTGGTTTGCACTGCTGGCTGCGGACAGTTTTTTTTTAGTAAGGATTAGTGACTGTTCACATCATGTTTTGGCTGTAGGCCAGGGTATATGTCCCAATACTTTCAAAAAGGTATTTTGATGTATACCATGCTGTGACCGCAGCTTAGCTGTAGGGTTCGGTAGCGTTGACTTGGTCTACTCACACAGCTACGTTCCGTCTGGTTTAGGCCAGTGTGTGTTTCTGGTGATATCACAGATGCCAAATTGAGTTGAAGTTTGGGGAAGTGGGTGAAGTCTTGGTCATGCTCTCCCAACCGGTGATGGATATACTGTATCTAGCCATATGACACGTTGCATCGTCTTGCTGGAAGATCCCATCTGCCCCATGGAAGACAATCAGCATGAATGGGTATAGGTCATGTCCAAGGATGGATTTATAACCAGATCAGCTGAGAGCGCCTCCACGTGGTTGAATGGTCCACAGAACACCAGGAGATCACCCCCCAGACCATAGCACTATAATACCACCACCAGCCTGTGTTGTTCCAGCAATGGCTGCAGGGTGTTTGTTTTCTGATGTTTCTCGTCAACGTCCATCTGTTCCATGAAGCAGAAATCGTGACTCATCGGAGCAGATGACCCATTGCCAATCTGTCCAATTCCGATACTACTGTGAAAACTTCTGCTAATTAAGCTTTGTTTTCAGAGATTTGGTGTCCATCTGTCTTTTCTGGAGCCCCAAACATAGTGGGGGTCACTCTTATAGACACACATCTAGTTCATTTCGGTGGTGAGCTGCTCCACTGTAGTAGTTTGCTCGTGCCCTTATGTACCTTTAGGGTATGTTCACACTGAAGTATCGGCAAGGAATTGAAGAGGAAAATTGAAATTTCCTCTTTTTCGTCTCTAGCGGAATAGGCGCAGAATTCGGAAATTCAAAGCCCCAATGGCTTCTATGGGATATCTCTATCAAAATCCGCCCAAAGAATTGACATATGAATTCTTTGGGCAGAAAGTGGATCCGTGGTGGAACATTCCATGCTTAAATTTTGCAGTAGGAACAACAGAGCGGAAATCCCATGGAACACAATGGGACATTGCTCTGTACATATTTTATAGGTGGACTTTTAAGCGGAATATGCGTAAAATTAAGCACGGATTCCGCTTGAAATCCCTCTCCTATTCCTCAATGTGAACATACCCTTGTAGCGGACGTTCACCTAACACACCAATGGCACATAGTGCTCTGCAGTTTTCATGTCACTTTCACAATGGTGCCATTTATCCACTCACCTTACATGATACGTAAATCATCACTTTTTGTAACTTTTATAAATTGACCCTTTTATTCCTGAAAGCGACAAAGGTTATATGTACTGCACATATTATATACCCACTGGGCCAGCATCAAAAGTAGAAAGTGGTCTGACTCCTAATAATATATATATATATATATATATATATATATATATATATATATACTGACTTCCTGATCTGCTGTATACAGCTAGCAGGCTTGTTATTAGGCCACGGCCATACATTGAAAGGTAGGATGGATTTATAACTGTGATCACAGCAGAAATAAATGGCTTCAGATCAGATAATAATCGGCTCCAGCGGATTTAATCATTTTATTCATTTTCACTCCATGATATCCTAAGCTGTATGTGAAAACCCCCGGCCCACAAATGATTATTAATGAGGATGGAACGTTTCTATCATCCGGGTACTTAAAGGCAGAGAAATCTCACACTCATGCAGAAATTACGGAGAGTCTGCCTGAAAGCTGGAAGGTAAAAGTCACTGCGTATATATAGTGATCCGTGATTATGTACATATAGCCCAATGGCTGACTTCTATTTATACTGCATCATGCCTTCCCTTCCGCCTTAAATTAAAACAGCATTACCACCTTAAAATGAAATGAATCAGTACATGTAGTCTTGAAAGGCAAAAAAGTTTTATTCTATGTCATCTTGAGAAACTGGGGTTGAATACAATTTGGCCGCCATTAGATCTGCAGATTTTGCAGACTCCACAATAACAGAGTTGCCAGGTTAGGCAGTAATACGTCCCGGGACGTTGGCCTAATGTTGGAAGATTTGCATCTCAGGAGTCGGAGAGGATATAGTTTAGTCTTGTTTATATTTCCTTAGAGAATCCTAATAATTCCAGGTATGGCCGCTCCGTGCATGAGATGGAGACTGCGCAGGTTTGTTTGTAGTCTATTACCCTGGAGACACATAGGACTGCACAGGAGTTGGAGACACAACGCGGCAGGAAATTTTAGCAGGACAACGTTCACAGCTTGGTTTAAAATGTCAGATGCAATTTAAAGGCAGCAGAAGTGAACATGCCCTCTAAGATTTTTTTTTATGCTAGATTTATTATTCTATTTTCTTATTTTACTTAAGATATTAAAGGGGTTATCTCCACAGCCAATCCCACTGAATTACAAACTTCTCCAGGATGTGATCCGCACCTATTAGACTTTTATAGCATATGTCAAATGGAAATACCACTTTAGGTAATTGAATAGGCAGTACAGAAGATTATACAGATCTATAATTTACTTTGATTTAAAAATCTCAAGTTGTCCATTGCTTATCAGCTGCTGTTTGTCCTGCAGGAAGTGGTGTATTCTCTCCAGTCTGACACAGTGCTCTCTGCTGCCACTTCTGTCCATGTCAGGAACTGTCCAGAGCAGGAGAGGTTTTCTATGGGGATTTGCTGTTGTTCTGGACAGTTCCTGTCATGCACAGGGGTGGCAGCAGAGAGCACTGTGTCAGACAGGAAAGAAAACACCACTTTCTGCAGGACATACAGCAGCTTATAAATACTGGAAGACGGGATTTTTAAATAGAAACAATTTACAAATCTATATAACTTTCTGGATTACTTTCCACTGGAATACCCCTTCAAATACATAGTTGTTGACCCTTAGCCTGGTCCAGAGCAATGTTCCCCAACCTGTGTAACTTAACTACCACTCTCAACATGCTCTGACAGTCTGCACCATGGCTGAGAATAAAGTGCAGTTATATTCATATAAGCAAATGTATAGTTGCATTATATACCCACTATGCAAGGAGGAAATCAGCCAATGGAAGATAAATTCAATCTCGTTGGCCATATGTCTCTTCCACCTAGCTGGTTCTGCGCTTTCATCCTTCCCAACTACACATCTCTGACCCATCTCACCTGGAACATTGTGTTCTGCTTCATATTTTCCAAATTATTTTTCAGCCTTGGCTGACTTAAATGATTGGCATTAAAGCTGTTTTCTGGTAAAATCCAATTTGTACAGATAGATTTGATATTTGCCGTTCGGAATAATGTTATTTTTTTTTCTCTTCTCGCAGGAGGTCTACAGAGTGAGCTTCCCAGATTCTGTCCCTGGAGAAGAGTAACATCATTCAGCATGTGGAGCTGGTCGCCGCTTGCCTGGACCTTATCACAACTTGTATATACACTAACAGGATTGTTATTCAAAGGGAAGGTGGTATCATGATCTATGGTTTACATGACATATCTATGATTAATTATATATATATATATATATATATATATATATATATATATATACAAACACACAGTATATATATTTCTGAAATCTTTCAGTTTTCATTGGCCACCAAGCCTAACAATAATCTAAAACTTCCTGTTCTGTAGAGACTTTTCAACAGTCTCCTCCTTATCCTCAAAGGCAGGACTGCAATGAAATAAGATGGGATCAGGACGCTCACAATAGGTGATGGTCACAGCTCTTCTACTCCTCCTTCACAGGTCACATGGCATGTCTAGAAAATGTTCCCATAAAAGTAAAAGGGGTTGTACAGGAGTATGAAAGAGTTTCCTCCAAAAACAGCACTTAAATAAAAACTCCATCTAAAATGTATTTTTTAATATGTTATTACTTAAAGTGTCACTGTTGCTTCATTTCTTTTTTTTGCAGAATAGTTCAGGTGATTTTAAGAAACTTTGTAATTGGGTTTATTAGGCAAATCTGCCATTATCTGCATTTAGAAAGACTTTTCCCAGGTCCCTTCCTCCTCTCTCTCATTCACTGCTCATTATCAGGAAATCTCAACTCTCTTACATCAGTCGGGTCCTGTCTGTTCTATGAAGAGGGGAGGAGGAAGGAGGGAGATTAGTCGGCAGCAGAAAGCAGAGAACAAAGGATTACACAGCAGGAACTGTGTGAAAGACGGTATTCAGAGGTCAGAGCTGACCTCAGAGGAGATAGCCTGGTGATGTAGCTGTAAATTAACTCTTTGTTGTCCTGTTTTGGTGCCTCATCTCCCTCCTCTCCATAGTTTCTTAAAAATCACCTGTACTATTGATTTCTGCAAAAAAATTTTAAACGACAGTGACACTTTAAGCAGAATTAGACAAATACCTAATATACACTAATAATGGGAAATGCATTTATAGTGATGTGCTATTTCCCTCAATTTGGTAGGTCAGACAGGCTTCAAATTCCCTAAAAAAAAAAAAAGAAAAAAATGATGTCATGTCCTGGGTGTTTTTTACATGAAGTGTCCAGCAGGGGGCGCAGTATACATAGAAATTACATTGTAAGAATAACTAGGGCTTTTCCTATGCTTTATTCACAAAATTCAGCTACAGTGACTCTCCACAACCTCCCCCCTCCTCCCGATTTATGGCATCAACACTGCCATAAACCCACAACATATATTTTTTATGGTATTTTGAATCGTCTTGTATTACTTTATCAGATGCTTTCTTTTTTTTGGGTCATCTAAAGGGGGTTTCCAGGATAAGAAAAAGACAGCTACTTTCTTCCAAAAACAGCGCCACCCCTGTCCATAGGTTGTGTGTGGTATTACAATCAGTTGATGTGAAAGGAGTTGTTATACCACCCACAACCTGAAGACAGGGGTGGCGCTGTTTTTGGAAGAAAGTAGATGTGTTTTCCTAATCCTGGATACCCCTTTAACTGAGCCAAAAAATATAAAGCATTATAATGAAATAATTCCCAGTTGATAATTGTTTCATGAGCATTGTTTGCTAGGCAGTATCTGAACAAACAGGAGGTGTCGCAGTGTCTGACCTTGTCTCCTAGACTGATAATGTCCCTCCAGCAGGACTACAGGCTAAATAATGATTTATTATATTTTTATTGGATATTTTTAGCTTGAGGAAATGAACGCTCAGTGTATTTCTTTTTCTTTTTTAGTGTTTGTGGAGCGTTTCTGTAAAAGGTGCAGCTGAGTTGGCACAACAAAGAGACAAAGCGTGAAATGGGAGAAGGTGTGAGTACACAGGCCTCCTCTAACCAGTGTGACTGTGTGGTGATAGGCGAGGGGGATTAGAAGTCAGTAAACACTGGGAGGGTAAAATACACATCAAATGACTGGAGATGACAGAACACCCCTGTGTGTTACAGACTTCAAGCAAGTTCTAACCTGAGGGAGGGAGGCGAGCTGCAAGAGTCTATGGTGTTTGATGATAAATCCTGTGTGCAGTGTTTACAGTGTACAGATGTAGCAGAGCTGAATTGATTATATATGACCAAACTGGCTTCCTATAAACCGCTCTTATGGAAATTGCTAAAATATGATTTGCTGACAATCTAGGATTGCAACCTCCAACCTGTGCCCTCCAGCTGTTCAAAACTACAACTCCCATCATGCTTAGACAACCCATGGCTCTTCAGCTGGTGCAGAACTACAACTCCCATCATGCTTAGACAACCAGTGGCTGTCCAGGCATGCTGTGAGTTGTAGTTTCACAACAGCTGGACGTCACCAATTTAGAGATGTGAGAGTGACTCGGATCTTTATGGCTATAAGTTGCCTTGCATAGTGTGAGACTGCCTCGCATATCTTGCCCCCTACATAGAGAGGAAATGTGGCCGTCAGCCAAAGAATTCTGCACACTCCCATCTAATGGGTCCACACCTATTTTAAGGGCACATCCCTTCCTTACACCTGAGATCAGGGTTTTCTGCAGGTGTGAACGCACTACGTAAATAACTTGTTGGCAGCCATGATTAAACTTTCTGTGACCCGGAGCTGTATGATAGGGAAACGGTGATGACTTTATATGCCATGGAGTGGCCGCTGCAAGAGAAATGGAGCTCTACTTGTTAGGAAAGTAATGCATGGCCGGGAGACGGGGTAGGGCACATGCATGGGATAATCCCTTTGAGAAGAGGGAAAAAAAACAGCATTTCATCCTTGGTCAGTGTCACACTTAAATAATATGACTGCAATTTCCAGCTGACGGCTTGGGTCACCAAACCTACTGAGACTAGAGTCTGTGATCTGGATGCGCACATCGTATTTGGTCAGTATTTTAAGCAAAGACCAGGAATGGAATAGACTAGAGACGAGCGAACCTCGAGCATGCTTGGCTTTGTCTGAACCTAAACGCTTTGCATTTGATAACTGGTGGCTGAAGAAGTTGGATGCGGTCCTAGGGAATCCTGGAAAACATGGATACAGTCAATGGCCTATGACTACAGTATATCCATGTTTTCCAGGCAGCCTTAGGGCTGCATCCAACTTCTTTAACCACCGCTAATCAAATTCAGAGTGTCAGCATGCTTCAGAATCTCTACATACATAAAAGCTATAATAGAAAACTCCTTTTGGACTCTCCCCTGGTTTTTGTCCTTGTTCATACTGATGAACTAACCTCATGTGTTATATTGGCAGATTTGCCATTTAGGGCTTATGGAAAGCTGTGTGATCAAAAACATTTTGCCAATAAAATCAGTTTAGCGTTTCAAGGGTTAAATACCTACTACAGGTAAAAACCTCTGGCCACGTCTGCACATAGCTTTACATATTATAGGAGGTCGCTGTAGAGGATCTCAGTGCTGGAGATATATGTCATGTCCAGTAAATACTCTTCATGGCACTTTGGACGTGTGCAGCCGCCATCGGTCACACTTCTCTGTGCGGTAATAGTAGGCACCAGGAACCTCACTCGCATCTGCTTTGTCTGCAACTCAGGAAATTTGCAGAGCTCAGCAGCAAATGACTTGGAAAATAATAAAACACCAATCTCTAAAAAGTGAGGCCGGTCTATAGAATAAGCTAATGTCTCCTAGAACGGGATGTCTGATGCACATTACTGAGCTTGGCTTCCACCTGACATTGCTCCCCAACACTTGTCTCCATAGAAATTGGTGGAAAAGGTTAGTAAATCTGTCTCCCCCTTTTAACACCACAATTATTTATAATCCCTTGAAGTTAGGTTCAGAGAATCAGAGTTTAATTTTTCATACAGAGCTCCCAATGCCCTGTGTAGCCAAAGATAAATTATACAATTTCTAATACCTGAAGCCACCACTAGGGGGAGATTAGGAGCTTACTGCATACAGAAAAGTGCAGAGGGAGTTGTACACAATAAGCCAGGATATTAGTGATCAAAAGGGTTATCCAGCGCTACAAAAACATGGCCACTTTCCCCCCTCTCTTGTCTCCAGTTCAGGTGCAGTTTGCAATTAAGCTCCATTTACTTCAATGGAACGGAGTTTCAAGACCCCACCCAAACTGGAGACAACAGTAGGGGGAAAGTGGCCATGTTTTTGTAGCGCTGGATAATCCCTTTAACTATATGTCTGACTTTTAGGGGATGAAGATCACCTGGCAAAGGTCTGATCACTGTATAGTTATATAAAGGTTGTTAGGCTGACTTACATCCGCATATTACATGCACATTTTTGCGTCTATATTACAGAAGCAGGTCCCGGCCTGACTCTTCTTTACGATCCAACATGGTCTGGGGCTTGCCTATGTACGGTATTACAACTTCACTCTAAAGCAAATGTACCACAATTTCTATACAACCATATTGACACTGCCAAGTAGATTCTAGCAGCACCGTCTAGTTCCTGAGATCTTCCCCGCTATGCAAATATGCAAATGTGATAGTGTGCTGCAATGGAGGCGGGTCCAGTGCCCTCATATCCCCTCCTCTCTGTGGCACGCCTCCTTCAGAATCAAGTCTAGCCACATCACTGAGGGGAGGGGATATCGGTGCACTGGGCCCGCCTCCAGTGCACCAAACTAGCACGTTTGCACTAGCACATAGTCACATAACCAAAGACATCTCTGGAATCAGGCAACGTTCTGAGGAATGGATGATGCCAATAGAATCTGCTCGGTAGCAACGTCCAGGTTGTATAGAAATTTTATCTTGTAATTCCTAGTGGTACATTCACTTTAAAATTAACTGAACTGCAGTACCAGAGGTGAGTGCCGCTGTTTCTAGAAAAAAGCTGTTGTGTTTTTCTAATTCAGGAGAACCCATTAGTGTATTATTTACCCAGAAACAGAACAGCTCTTGACCATGGTCACATGTAGTGTTGCAGCTAAGCCTCAATCTCTAGAAAAGTGGCCGAGCTGCAATACCAGACAAGGGGCATAGACAAGAGTGGCGCTGTATCACAAGAACTACATGATGATGTATAATGGATGCTGACTTCATCAGCAGACACACAGAACACATACACGACTAACAGAGGAGCAGACGGATACACAGGCTGATTTTCCGTGGATGACATGTCCACATTTATTTCATCTTCCATGTGCATAGAAAATGGCAGTGAGACTTATGAAAGAGCAGGGAATGGACAAAACATATAGATAATCTTCTATTCCTCAATGAGACTCTATGTGTAAAAATGTTAGCGTTTATTATGGTGATTTACATCTTCTGGATTCTCAGTGACTCCAAATGATACACTGCAATACAAATGATGGCGCCCTCCACTGGTAACGCTCTGCTGTATTTACATTGGTGAGAGGAAAAAAAAAAATGTACAAGACAGGATAGCATACAAGGTTGACATTGAGTAACAGTAAAACAAAGAAGCATTCATCGGATCCATATTTCTGTACAAACTAAATCGTAACGAGACTTTATTCACATTAAAAAAAAAATATCAAGATTTGATTCGACCATAGACATTTTCCCCAAAAATCAACTTTTTTAAAAAATTCATCATCAATCACATACCTTCCCTCACATAGCTTGCACCATCACCAGACTACAGAACTACAAGCAGCAAGAGCTACAACCAAAAAACAGCAAAAGAACAAAAAAAGTAGAAAAAACAAAAATAAAATAAAAAACAAAACAAAATAAAAAGTACAAAAAAAAAAAAAAAATCAAGTAAAGTAAAACAAAAAAAACCACCCTTCTTGCTTCATTTCCTCTCGTCCAGGCTACACCTTCGGAAATAAAATTACCACGTCCACCATGGTCCTTCTTTTTTTATTTCACTTCCTGTTTCCAACCGTAAAACAAACAGCAAATAAGGCCATTCAAAAAAATCAAGTCAAGCATGATTACTAGTACGGAGTCCATGGGGGACCTCCCCGGCCTCACACCCAGGAGTCCGGAGACCCCGGGTACTGTTCTGATCTATAGGAAGGTCTCCGAGTGGAGTAAAAGTCAACATAGTTTGTGGTTGATTTAAGTCCGTATTGCGCGTTCTGGTCGCCTGCCGTCGTGAACTGAACGCGTTCATCGAAATACGGGTCCTCGTAGCTGTGCGGAGACTGCAAATACAACCGGTACGAGTCGTAGTTTTTTCTATTGGAGTCTTCAGGGCTATAATACAGCTGGTGCGGCTGCGAGAAGAAAGACAAGACAATGTTATTGCTTACTACTATTATATTATGGGGGGGGGCAGCTAAGGGTGGGTTACGGCGCCGGTGCTCATTGTGTTATGTGACAGATATACCGCGGGCTTCACTGTACAATATCCAGCACAAATTTGGGTTTTATGAACTGATATAATATCCAGTCGTCATAGAATGACGGTAAGTTCTGGAAGTGGCCACTAGATGGCGCTGTGAGCAGCTCTATGCTGCGGCTGGCAGCGTCCTCCTATTATCAAAGACGGATATATGCTGAACGTTTCTTACAGCTCATAGGAATATTGATTCATCATTTCACAAAGCAGATTCCCAGAACAAAAGCGAGCCGAGCCTTGTATCGTCTATTAGGCTTACAGCCCTGGCCCCGTCACATGCCTAAGGCTTTGGAGTTTTTAGGCATTTGATGTGCTTTTTTTTCTTGTTTTGTATTTTTTAGTATGGGAACAGGGATGCACCGCTTTGGAAATGCTGCTGGCGGTTCAATTATCCAACTTTAAACAAGAAGAACTTTATTGACTTTGTTAATCATTGAACGGCGGCGGTGGCGGTGTGATGCAGCCGTATCAGACATAATGTTTGCTGCAGGCAGTAAAGAACAACAACAAAAAACTACTAAAAGCTACGATTTTCCATCTGTAAATCCGGTTTAATACACGTCTTAGTTTTAACTGGACTTTGAACCGCTGACATTTACAGACTGGACACAATCACAAAAGGGTCTACAGGGGGTGTCTGCTTTATGCTCTTTTAAGGGGGTTCTATAGAATTATCTATAAAAAAAAAAGGCAGTTTTCGTGCAGAAACAGCACCACTCTTGTTCTCAGATTGGGCACGGTATTGCAGTTCCATTAAAAATGCTGACTTGTAATACCCCACACAACCTCAGCAAAGGGGTGGCGCTGTTTTTAGTAGACAGCAGCAATGCATTTCTAAACCTGGATAACTCTTTTGAAGGCGATCATCAGCCCGATGAGCGCATACAGCAATGATCACTCCTGATAAATTACTCATGTAAAAGGGCCAGTGATCAGCTGATGGACAAGAAAATGCTAATTTGTCCGCCGATTGGTCCTTTTCTGGAAACCTAATGTGTCAAGGGGGTGTGGCCTAGTGGACAAGCGGCTTGGCTGGCGTGTCATTCTATGCCCCTAAATCAGTGGTGCAACATTTTGGTGTCAAGTAAGCTATAAACTAGACAGTCTAAAGTTGTGCCAAATTTACCAACATGGCAGACTGAGATAAATCTGGTACATTTTTAGACTGTCTAGTCTAAGTTTGCACAAGAACTAGAAATAGACAGTATTACATTTCCCCCAATGTGTTTTCATCAGAAGGACCCTCCAATAAGTTGGTTAGAAGGAGCCTCTGAACAGCTGGTTTTCCTGCAGTGCCCCCACAGGAGAAGTGATGCATGACATGTTCATTATCATTCTTTTGCATTACACGCAGATAGATCATGTGCTGCTTTAATGTGTCCAGTCTCCATGGCTGAATTCTATAAAGCTTTTCCCATAGTATATATTACCTGTGTGCAAAGCCAGTGAACAAGCAGGGGCCACAAGAGAAATGTGAGGTCAGAGCTAAGAACTGAATTTTATAGACTCCCAAGGATAATAAGTGGGATAAAAGACATGAAATAACCTCAGGATTAGTACAAGACAAACAGACAAATGAAAAGTAATATAAAAAGTGGTGTTCAAATGTCAACCGAGATGGTACATGCCCAACGCAAACACTGAGGAGACGCCAATATAGAAGAGATCACCCCTGTAAAGCTGCCGCCTCCTTTCCTATGCTATAAAAGCTGCTCAAAAGGATTGCTAAGGGTTATACAGGATTAGAAAATATGGCTGCTTTCTTCCAAAAACAGCGCCACCCCCGTCCTCAGGCAGTGTGTGGAATTACAATATAGCGCCATTCACTTAAATGGAACTAAGCAGTAATACCACACACAAACTGAGGACAGGGGTGGTGCTGTTTCTGAGAAGAAAAAAAAAGCAACTATGTTTTCTTAATCTTGTATAATCCCTTTCAATAGTCGCCCAAAATATTATTTGTCATGTAGCGTAAAGTAGCAAAGTCAGGACTAGATGCCAGACTCTTCCTAAATCTGGAACGCCCACTGGACTCCTAACTGATTGTTTACATGCAATGTGGGGGAACGTTTAATAGGTATGGGGTGTTTATTGACAAAACTATTAAAAGGGAACAATTATTTTCCCTTTATTTTGGGTGCTGGACACGACAGGTCCCCTTTAATTTTCAGTTATTAAAAGAAAATTTTTTTTTAGACATGTAAAATTTTTGGATCGGTAGGGATCTCCCTAGAGAGACCTCCGGCAACCAGGAAAAGGAAGTGGAAGACGTTCACAGCAGCTCATTTTACTCCTTGGCTTGTAAGAATCTCCATTATAAGTGTATGGAGCTGCTGGACAAAGAGGACTGACCGCGGGGAAGTGAACTGCACATGTCTACTACTGATCGGTGATGGTCTCAGCAGTAAAGGCCTAGGGTACTGTTCTCCAACCTTGGACAGTCCAGCTGTTGCAAACCTACAACTACCACCATGCCCTGACAGCCAAAGGCTGTCAGGGCATGGTGGTAGTTGTAGGTTTGCAACAGCAGGATAGCCCATGGTTGGGGAGTGGTGCCTATATGCCACAACTATCTGATCGGTTGTGGTATGACTTCTCACCAATATCGCCTATAGTGAGGCACCATTGAAATGTGCTGCAAATGACCATAAAGCGAGGCTGCAACTTCATGATTCAAGTAGCAGGAGGGCGGCTAACCACCCGAGAACTCACCTGTTGCCTCCTGTTCTGCTCCCGTGCTGGTGACGAATAGGAACTGATGTAGATAGGAGAGGCTTTACTGGACCCTGGAAGAACAAGATGGCGTTACCAACAATTTACGCTGCACTTGAAGATTCTGCAAACCCCTACGAGACATTTAACAAACCAATCTGTTAGCCCGGGCTGTAATGTGAGCAGGAAAGATCTCCGCTCAGCACATCGGGAACAAACAGCAATGTGGACAATTTATCTGTCACCATATAGAGGAGATGCAGAAAATGGATGATCTCCGCTCCCTGGCATCACTCCCCCCCCCCCCACACACACAATGGCGCTTCACAATCCGAGGCAATTTCTGAAAGCCTCTCTCTCTCTTTAATACGTACCTTGTAAAATTTAAAGCAATCTGGATTTGACCTCTGACACTTGTGAAAGATGCCGGATTCTTCATGTACACCCTGAGCAATGGACTATTAAAGCAAGTGCCGGCATTGGAGATTTGCAGGGGGTGAACAAGTGGGGGCAAAATTTTTTTACACTTAAAGGGATAATTAATCCTATCTACATGTGAAGTTGTGTGATACTGGAACCGGTGACATACTATGAAATCAAGGGCTCATGTTTAAAGTGGTGACGCCTTTCGGCATGGCTGCTTAAAGCCACAGGGTGTCCATGATTTGTGGGCTGGTTGTATGTTTACTGAGTAGCGAGGCATGTAGTGTAGGTCTAACTGCTCAGTATACAGGAGCAGGGACTGCTGTCTACTGACAGGTGTCCCTGCTCCTCCGAGCATTTTGGCAAAATAAAAATCTACATATTTTTGGGGAAATTTAGAGAGAAACCAATTATTTCAATACAATCTTTCCTTCACAGCAATGTAATATGGAATCCTTGTCCGACCCCAGATCTACAAACCCGAACTGAAAGCATCATAGAGATCTATCAGTTCTGGTCACTAGAACTCTGGTTATAGCTGGTGTCATGTAAAAAGCAGCCTCACCCACATTATGGTGTAACTTTACTGTCCTTCGCCACTACCATTGTGGTGATCAAATCAAAGCTTCATGATGCACACCTATGCGGTGGCATTGTACAAACATCCATAACATTCATGTTCAGGGGTATAAAACATAGTTCCATGCTTTAAATGCAAAATCTGCAACACGGCCCCTGTCATCTATGTGCCATTTATTATACAGGTATCATCTTCCTTAGCGGAGGGACATTGGGCCCCCAGGGCCTGAGTACAGCTGCTACTTTGGCAGCCCCGATGTTCAATGTCTTCTAATGGGGTATGCAGTAGTTTGGCAGTGTAGATTATGGCACGAGGTTTTCCTTCCTATACAAGTATCTCTACCCAGATGTTTAGCATTCTCTTACCGTTGCGGATTGCTGCTACCTGGATATTAATATTTTCACCTGAAAGCAGCGACCCCCAGCTTGTGACCCTGACAATGTATGCGCCATTACAAATGGATCCCGCACTAAGAGTTAATGGTGGAGACACCTCTGTCTCTCCCGCCGGGTCATTCTATGTAATGAAAGTCTGGGATTTAAGCTTTGGTGGGAAGCGGGAAGGGCAGAAGCACCAGAGACAGCTGCAGCTCTTCACTACAATCTGACAACTGTCACAAGCCATTACTTATGAGAGGCGTAATAAATTGCATTCAATCCCGGCTTATTCCCACAGTGTTTATGGTAAAATGGTATCAGCGACTCCATTACACCGGGTGGGGGAGACGCAGTGCGACATCAGACAGGAGACTGTAAGCTCTTCAGGTCACAGTGCTGCAGAGCGGCATACAGCGAGGATGGGGAGACTGGCATGGGGATCTCTATTAGGAGTTCTATTGGTTTTGGGTGGAGGTAGCTCCTTTCAGCTATAAACAGTAATGTTATGGACAGAACACACATTCTATCATTCACTATTTCCTGTTATTCTGGTACCTGCCTCTTTGTCACACTTACTTTTGTTAGTAAAGCAGTTTGCATGATGGTGTTTTAATCTCACATAACCCCCCCCCCAAATACACCTCCTTACACCACCTTGTACCCTCAAATATTCACCAACTAGACCCCCATATTTCCTTGCCTGCCCACTACACCTCTTTCCACCATCATTTCCCATCCATTAGCCCTTCTTGCTTCCTCAAAGCCCACTGCACCCACTTGTACCCTCAATATCCACCCATTATACATACATGTTTCGTTCAAGGGGGATTCCACTCAGGTAAAATGCATGTTGAATCATCCCCCCTCTCTTGGAGACTAATCTTTCCTTCGATGCTTGTATTACCCTTTTAGTCTCCTTCCCCCAGTTCTGAGCTACTGCTTTCTGCTAAAGACACAAAATAATGTGTGTGAGCTGTTCTCTCTGCTCCCCCCCTTTCAAAAATCGTTCACGTAAACACACGCACTTAGCGTCCCTGGATGTCTGTCTTTGCACTCTGTAATGCCAGGAGGGTTAATCACAGTAAGGTCATCAGCAACTTGACTTCACATCAATCCTTCCAGCATTACAGAGTGCAGAGACAGCCGGCCAGGGATGATAATTACATGTGTTTACATCAGCCGTCTTAGAAGGAAGGGGAGGGGGAGACTGAGAGAAAAGCTCACACACAGATTTTTGTGTCTTTAGCAGGAAGCCACAGCTTAGAACTGGGGGAAGGAGACTGAATAGATAATAACAAGTACGGAAGGAATTGTTAGTCTCCAGGAGGGGGTATGATTATCATCTATTTTACGTGAGCAGAATACCAATTAAATACTCGCCCAATACACCTAATAGTACCCTGAAAAACCCACCTACTTTACCACATTTGTTAGCTAATAACCCAGTTGTCAGAAAATAGCCCTCCAGACGTACGTCACAAGACTGATGATGCTGCATACAATGGTGCAGCGGCATCACTAAAGGAAAGCCATGTGATCCACGTATGAAACATGCCAATCACAGTTACAAAGATAGAGCAGCGACAAGATCATATGGGGATCCGGGGTGAAAGGTCCTGGAATAACCCTTCCACAGTATACAAGTAGCTCCCTCTAGTGGCAGCAGCAGGCAGTGAGGACTTTGTCTTTTACTCTGTGGCCATTCAATAGATTTAGAGCTTTGACCATTATAAGGATTTTCTAAGAAAATAACCATAAGATTACTGTAAAGTAGGAGCTGTGGCTCTGTAAGGTGCGACAGTATGGATGCTGAAGGTGCCTGTTATGAAGCCCAAGGTGCACGGCGTATATTAATAAACCACGGCACAAAACTATTGATCACTCATCAGATACAGACTCTACACTGACCAGACTACAAGGTGATACTGACTGCTATGGGCTGCAGAACATCCTGGCCTAATGCAGCATTTATTACACAGGCCAGCCAGGGACACATGACCATGACCAATAGATTGCTGGACTCCACCTTTCATCTGGATGTTCAAAAATTGCCATTTCAGATCAGACAGAAGTGTAAAGAAGCCGCTTACCGCTATACATATCCTTGTGAATCAAGGATTCCCCCTGGCTGTTGTAGTATTGCATAGAGGACTGCGTTTTCTCATAACCAGAGTGCGGCTCCCGGATTCCTAACAGTGCTGGTGAGGACGACGTGCTGCCCACTGTCCCGAGAAAGGGGAAAAAATCAATGAGACATATAATGAGCTATTACATCTTCTTCTCCTGTAAAAGGAAGGAATAAGTGGGAACGTCCACTGCTGGAATTAAAATGAGCGAAAGACTGTAAGATGTCAGCGACAGCTAGTCAGCGTCTCCTAACATGATGAGATGGATGTGCGAGTGACTGAGAGAGTGCGGCTGCAGCACCATGCAAGACAGATAGTGATAACATGGATAGATTAATAGGAGATAGATAGATGATAGATAAATAGATAGATAGATGATAGATAGATAGATAGATAGATAGATAGGAGATGGATGGATAGATAGATAGCAGAGATGAGCGAACCTGGAGCATGCTCGAGTCGATCCGAACCCAAACATTCGGCATTTGATTAGCGGTGGCTGCTGAAGTTGGATAAAGCCCTAAGGCTATGTGGAAATCATGGGTATAGTCATTGGCTGTATCCATGTTTTCCAGACAACCTTAGAGCTTTATCCAAGTTCAGCAGCCCCAGCTAATCAAATAGCGAACGTTCGGGTTCGGATCGACTCGAACCCGGTTCCCTCATCTCTAATAAATAGATGATAGATAGGGGATAGATAGATAGATAGATAAATAACAGACAGACAGACATATATGCACTCTGCTTTTATAAATGCACACAGTATATGATGAATTAACTGTAAACCTACAGTAAGTATCTAATATCGCTTATGTGTATGTACATCAAGGTTTCTTGTTAAGTTGCAAAGTAAAAGCATTAAAGAGCCAATATAAATTCCTGCAGATGATGCAAGTTTCCGTCTGACCCTCTGCCATTTCCATATTACATGACTGCAGTTTGCTGAACATATAATACATCTGTATGATAAGAGATTCCCAGGTAGGAATGTGCCTGAGGCAGTGGGTGATGACTTCAGTAATACATCTGAGCATGTGATTCTCCGCCGGCTGTCAAGCTGTCTCCCTGCCTGCCGAGCACATTAATGGAAGTGAAGGAGACAAAGGCTGCAGAGACTGGAATCAGACAGGGCCCATCACTATCGGCTCACACTAGAGGAGCGGTGCTAGCCATACGTGATGATCACAGAAGCCGGAATAGGGGTAGTGCAAGACTGCAACACAGCTGAGTACTCTATAGACTAAAAGAGATTCTTCAGTGTTGTGGGCGGGAAATATGTCATGTCATGTGATCAAGCTGCGCGAGTGAGACGCGGCTTGTGGTGGAAGCAAAATCCACATGAGCTTGCCATTTGAAAAAGTTTTCTTATTTATTAATTATAAAACTGCAGTTTGCCTGGAAAAATTGTGCAGTATTAATAAAGACTGCAGCTCTGCAGGTAAACAGTGTATAAAACCGTGCAACCATTAAAGGGGTTGTTTACCAAAATTTTTTTCTTTCATATCAACTGGTGCCAGAGATTTGTAATTCACTTCTATTAAAAAAAATCTTCCAGTACTTATCAGTTTCTGTATGTCCAGCAGAAAGTGGTATTTTTCCAGTCTGAAGAGCAGGGGGATTTGCTACTGCTCTGGACAGTTCCTGACATGGACAGAGGTGGCAGCAGAGAGCACTGTGTCAGACTGGAAAAAACATACCACTTCCTGCAGGACACACAGCGTCTGATAAGTACTGAAAGACGTGACATTTTTTTTATAGAAGTAAATTACAAATCTCTGGCACTTTCTGGCACCAGTTGATTTGAAAGAAATAAATTTTTGATGAACCCCGTATCAAACAGCAGGTCTGCATTCTTCTCAACATGTTGGCACTGAGGGTTCAGTTACTGTAACGAGTCCTGGGTCTGTGCGATCATCACATGATCAAGTACCACGAATGCAAAATGCCCGCTCACCTGACTGGATCATGGGCGACATTGGCTGATGGGTGGTGGATAGAGATGGGTGGGATTTGAACCGATCACGTTCTAATGTAGAGACTGGGGTTATAAAATGAGACTGATTCCAACCGTCCTGTAAAGAAATGGAAGACAGGGATTAGTGGATAAAGGAAAGTGTATAGGGTGGGAGGAAAGATTCCTTACAGATGTGATATTAGACCTGGGCCCTGCTAAGCTAGCGCTCCCCAACCTGTGCCCCCCCCCAGCCATTACAGAACTACAAGTCCCATCATGGCCTGACAGCAGCTGCAGCACCAGAGGTGAGCATTCATCCGCTATGCTGCATCTTATATATAATTTAGTGATACAAGCAGGATCAGACAGAATTGGTTTTCCACAGCGGTATACTTAATGATGGCTGCCATCTATGCCGCTCACACATCTGCAATCTTCATTATATAGATCAGCTCTTCAAGGCGATCATAAACCGATCTCCTCCAGGGCTAATAATGATATTTTTCCTTAATACGTTTTTATTTTCTTGTCTTATAAAATTCGGCATCTCTCATACCGGTTCATTCGCAGAGAATAAAATCTAAATAGAAATATATAATTATGAGAAAGAAATAGGGCGGCCGAGGAGATCATTTATAAAAGAGTGTTGTCTTTTTAGTCCGCTTTTAAAGAAAACTGTCCGCTGTTGTTTTGATTGCCCTACTTCCTGTCTAGTGTCTATCCTGTAACAGACTTCCCATTCCTGCTGTACACTCTAGCTAGGAATACAGCCAATTCTATCCCCCTTCCCTTCAATGTTCTCCTTCTTATGGCTTCAGAACTGCAATACAGAACTACTCTCACCTTCTTGTAGATGCTGCGGAGGTCTCTATATTGCCATAGTGTGTTTAGCACCTGTGCAGCAGCTTTTACCACCTTCAATGAAGATCTAAAGAAGAGAAAAAAAAATAAAAATAGACATTTCATTGCTTTAACTAAAAAACACAAATGGGAATGGACAATAGGAACACCCCTTTAACCATAACACTAAGGTAAAGCACTTTCCACTAATGGGCTATATTCCCACTACATAAGTTCCGCAGAAATCATGGCCGTTGTTACAACGGCCATGATTTCTGCAGTACTTACGAAGTGCTGCAGGCTGAGGGAATCCCAACCAAAGTGTATAAACATGGTATACACTCCGGCTGGGATCCCTAGTGACGTAGTAGAAAACTGACATGTCAGAAGAAAACCCTGTTAGTGCACACTATGGAGCGAGTGGATCCGGCCGCACGCTCCATTGTGTGCGGTGGGGAGTTTTGATGTGGGCTCCCGCATAAGAACTCAGCGGCGCTAAAGATAATCCGGCCGGTACTAAAGTACAGGCTGGGATTATGTTTTCTGAGACCGGCAGCTCCGTGACCTGGCCAGGTAACGGAACGACCAGTCTCTTAGAAGTAAACATAGCCTTATAGTGTATAATAGATGGAGATGGCACATTCAAGCAGGTAACCCAATGGGGGTAAAAACTTTTTTTAATTTTCTAACTTCTAACCAGTAGGGATATTAGTATTATTGGGGTATACCTGCAATGTCACGGTTCTATATCAGGTTGGTTATAGGGACTTGTATTAGAACACAGCAGCAGCAACCAGAAGTCTGCATTCAGCTCCAGCAACCAGGGAATTGCAGGACTGCGGTGATGGCTCCGTCACCAACTCAGTAATTTAATCTGTGACTCTTGCGGTTGTCTAATGGAGCTGAATTTTATTAAGGTAAGATGAGAAAGTGGCAGTACATGGATAGGATACACCGTGCCTCATAAGGAAAATTAATATCGGGATCTCATCTAACAATAATAATGTAATTTTGGGAACACGGATTTCTCTCTATCTGCCGTCCCTGCTGTGAAACAAATGGCCGGAGGCTTCTAATTTCGAATTAATGAACGGAGGCCTGCAAAATCTAAGGATGGTATTTATGCAGCTACAAATGGCAGAGAGTCCATCGAGGGCTCCGGATGAAGGGCAGTCATAGAGGCTTGTGGATAGGAATAATTGAAAGCAACAGGTTACAGGCTGGCAGAGGGGACGGCCGGCTTATCACTGGCATGTAGACTGGAATTACTCATTATACCTTATCACTGGATTATAAGGCAGCACAATACTTGCCTGTCTCCTTTGCCCTTGGTGATATTCACCAGTTTCTCGATCCCTCCCGTGTCTGCCAGAGCTTTGGCGTTCTCCATGTTCTTACTGGTGACCTCATGCAAGGCACAGCAGATCGCTGCTATGGTGTCATCCGATAAAACGTTGGGGCCGTTGCCTCCCGGGAGCCGGTTGACTAGGTCCCGCATTGCATACTTGCCTAGGATAGAGCAGAAAGATATTCATGGTAAGATTGGTAGAGCCTGCGAGTTCCTTTGAGATTCTGTGATCTAATATATCCTAGATATTACTCAACATGGAGCATATGAAGATGTGTCTAGATGTATTACAAAAACCCAAGTCTCATCCTGACCATGGCTCTGAGGACCCAATCCGACAGCTGTCGTATAATCTATAGCCATAATATGAATGCAAAAACACACAGGAACGAACACTGAATGTGTAAGAATTATTTGTGTGTGTGTATATATATATATACAAATATTCCTCATATACTGTAAATGATTGTAGAGGGTTTGAAATTAATACATGGTGCGCCAAACCCTGATTGGCCCAAAGGGGTACACCAGCCAGCCATGTCACATCTGAAGAACAGGAAACAGTCGGACAGCAGGGACAGTGGTGGCGGAATGCGGCGGCAGCGGTGAAGCTGGGGAGTTAGGTGCACGTTATTGTTTTCACCCACAACCTTCCCGGCCATGAAGAAAAAGGGATCTCAGCTAGAGTACCCCTTTAACACAGCCATACAGTTAAATGTTGATATTCTGTCTACCTGCAAGCACCACCAGGGGGGGCTTTCTGTATACAGTTTTATTCAAAGTATCCTATGCACTAAAACTCTGCTGCCCTAAGTGGTATTTGCAGACAGGTGAAATGTTATGTGGTTATGTAGAGAATTCTGTTGCCCTGTATCAGAAAAATGGAGTTTCTGTAAAGGAGATAAAGATACAATACAAAATTAAACAGCCCAGAATTCTGGATGTGTGCAGATTTGGGTGTATTGTTTTGTCAGAGCTTTATCAAGTTAAATGTGAGCTGAAGCTGTTCCATCTGGCACCCAATAATTGGTAATGGGTTATGGTGCCAGACCTATTGACCATCTGGCATAGTTGCCCTCAGACGTGGTTCCAAGGGAACAAAAAAGTTGCAGCTTGCAACTCTTCTTGCACAACCAGGATGGATGGCATCTATGTCAGATGACTGAATATATGTCAACCAGGCCTAACTAGGATGCATGTTCACACTACCGGATGTAAGGTTATGCTATCTATATATTAGACCGGATAAGTACATCTGCTCCAGTACATTTACAAGTTTTATGCTCCATTGTTCTTGGTGTGAAATTTCAACTCTGCAAAAATAGCTAGAAATTATTGATTTTATGACCAAGGAAAAACCTTCCTGCATGTAGACGCAGCTCAGACCACTAACACCATAATGAATAATTCAGATGCTGGACTGGTGTGACAGGTTGGGGGTAGGCGGGAGGTTTTGTTTACTGTATTATAAGGAAATCTGTCATCTTTATATATTTTGCGCAATAAATATGAAAAAATATATATATATATATATATATATATATATATATATATATATATATATATATATATATATATATATATATATATATAGTACAAGTTGGATCCGCGGTAACGCAGTGCGGGATGCACAGTCCTCACGGGGTTCGACCCTCACCCCAATCGTATTCCAAAAGAAAGAGCAAAGGACAGCATCTCCTCATAAGGTGCTTATAATTTTATTGTGCCAGTTTGCAAAAAGAAAGTGCAACGTTTCAGCTCTATGAGCCTTTGTCAAGCCTTGACAAAGGCTCATAGAGCTGAAACGTTGCACTTTCTTTTTGCAAACTGGCACAATAAAATTATAAGCACCTTATGAGGAGATGCTGTCCTTTGCTCTTTCTTTTGGTATATATATATATATATATATATTTTTTTTTTTTTTTTTTTAAAAAGACTGATCCAGGACAGTGTAATACACGGCTGCGGATCCATATTGCTAATGGCAGTTTTGGCAAAATTCAGCGCGGTGGAACAAGCATAGAGTTGTCATCCGCTCACAAGCCAGCCATCAATATGAGCGATCAGACAAATAAAAACTGGCACAATAGAATTTTTTTGATTTGTAAAGACGACTAAACAATCCGTGACATCTCCTGGCGCGGCTACTTACCAATTAGCTCCTTGTTCCGCACATCTAACGCCATGTTCCTCAAAGCCGTGGCAACAGAAGAGACCACTCTGTCATTATCCATCCTCAGCAGCTCCACCAGGATGGGCAGCCCTTTCTCTTTTCTGACCGCCGCTCTAATGTATGCTGCAAACTAGAAAGAGAGGGCGGCAATTATTTACAGCCCCGGCGGGAAATCCTGCAGGTCATCTCTGCGCCACTCGCTAAAAGTTTATTAGAACAAGCAGCCGGTGGTGATTCGCACCGGGCCGTGGCCCTATTAAATACATCAGTAAAGACAACTCCACTAAGAAGCCTTCTGAGGAACAAGTCTCATTGCTTCATTACCTTCCAGTTCCCAGCAGAGAGATTCTGGAGAGACCCGGCAGAACCTTCTAACGTTGCAGGGTTAGAACTTTCCGCTAAGAGGGTCAGATATGGCTTAACTACAGAAGGGTGCCAGAGCATTTCCACCCCTTTGGGGGACTGGGATAGTCCAGGAATAGGTCCAACACCGTCCCACTGTAACGACAACAAAAAGAAAAAATTACCGTAAGTCACCTAGAGACCTTTATATTCATGGACTCCTACTGTCTTAAGCTGGCCAGACCCGCTAGATAAAAGTTTGCCGATCTGTTTGATTTTTCTGGGATCAGCTAACAGTCTATATACAAGGACCTATGGCCTACCCTCTTATCGGCAGATGAAGGGGAAGGGTCCGGGAGGGATGGCTATAAGTATGTGTCTAGCTTCACAATAGGTGGTCAGAGCTGCCCCTTGTTACTTCAAGCGGAACGAGTTACTACAACATTGGAAAATGACACCATACATCACAATAGGGGTTACACATCAATAACATAAGGAAAGAATCATGGTTTAACGATATGGCTACAAGGCTGTTGTGGCTGCAACATGGGTCATGTGACCAAGATTGCCACAAAAACAGTGATTGGGGCCTGCTCCGTGAATTGGGGGGGGGGGGGGGGGGTTGTAACCCACAAGGGTCTCTGACCAAGATTTCTTGCAACTGTTGGGATGTAGTAAAACCCTACTTAGGGACCTTAGCTGTGGCGCAGTGCGATAACTGCAATGTGATACAATGGGGAAGATTTATCAAACATGGTGTAAAGTGAAACTGGCTCAGTCGCCCCTAGCAACCAATCAGATTCCACTTTACATTCCTCACAGACTTTTTAGAAAATGAAAGGTGGAATCTGATTGGTTGCTAGGGGCAACTGAGCCAGTTTCACTTTACACCATGTTTGATAAATCTCCCCCATTGTTTGTAAACATTTGAATCCCACAGGGTTTCAATCCTAAGATCTTGTGTTGCTGCCATGTGAAGTGCGCGGCACCACCTTTACTCCCAGACCGGCCACCCAATCCGACTGATTACAGTATCCAGGCTCCATTGTAGTCTATGGATCCTTTCTCCTGCTATCACTTTAAATGGGCAACTGGCTGGCCAGTGGAGGGCACTGCCGTGAGTCACACGACTATAACTTAAGATTGCAGTGGGTATCAAGACTGAGACCTGGTGTGGTACAAACTTTTGGTGCGTCTCTACAACATATGAAAAGTTTGTGCAAATGTCGACAACACATTAAAGCCAAAGTATCAACATGGACTAGACAGTCTATGGATAACATTGTGATCAGCAGCATTCTTGCCCTGTTTAGTGTAACTTTACACTGTGTGACTATTAAGCAGCTTTTATGTTGAAGAGCCAGGGCAAATGTTTTCCCGTTCCCAATTTTTCTAATCAGGATCAGGGACGTGATCCCCGCTTATAATGAAATCATCGGAAGCTGCAGACTACTTGGCGCTGGTCCCCAGTTTAGTAGAGCATTACTATGATGTATTCCTGGTATAAGCACAGTACACCTGTCAGCAAGCACGCCGCAGCCATACTTAGCATTAGGTAAAACGTGACAACTGGCAGCGGGTACTTAGATATAGCTCTAAAGTCTGGCACCAGGATCACAATGTTATCCAGGAAGATGCCAGGTTTAGAACCATTTCATAGTACTTGGCTCCTAGAGTGGTACAGCGGATTAGATACCAACACAGAATCAATAAAACTTGGCATCCTGCACCAGTTGGATTAAATCCATTGCAGGGAGGGGGAACTGTTGGCACTTTAGCTGTTGCAAAACTACAATACCTATCATGCCTGGACAGCCGAAGGCTGTCCAGGCATGATGGGAATTGTAGTTTTGCAACAGCTGGAGTGCCAAAGGTTCCCCATCCCTGATCTATTAGGTGATTATAACATTTAACAAATGAACATTTATGATTGATGAAGTGAATAATAAATGAAGCGATACTGACAGCACCCACCAGGTCCTCTTGGGGTGGTCTCTTCTTCTTTTTCTTTTTTTTGCCCCAACAACTGGAGTCGGAGTCCTTGCTGGGAGATTCCTTGCAGAAGTCCTCTATTTCATTGATTCCCAACAGGCGAGCTTGAGGCACTTCCAATTCTAGCCGGTAGGATAAGTTTCTCAAGGTGCAGACGCAGTTCTCCACTGTCTGGAAGAGAAGGAGGAAAATGCAGCGTCAGTCACTCTGGCGGGTTCCTCGGAGGGGTGACGGGATCTATCGTATAATGAATTCGGCTGTTCTGTGTTCAGACAAGGCAGAAGCTCAGCGCATTAATGACTCCGCCAGCCGTCTGGATCTCCAATTACTGGAACAAGCGCCGAGCGGCGTGATAGCCAGCAATTAATACCGCCCTGCCCATGGGCTTATTAACAAAGGGGGACTTTACAATATTTTTTCTTGATGCAGTTTAATGGCAGTAGCCAAGGCTAGAAAAGCACAGCTACTTTCCTGCAATAACAGCACCACCCCTGTCCTTAGGTTGTGTGTGGTATTACAATACAGCTTCATTC
The DNA here is from genome assembly GCF_027789765.1 of Dendropsophus ebraccatus. Lineage (NCBI taxonomy): Eukaryota > Metazoa > Chordata > Amphibia > Anura > Hylidae > Dendropsophus > Dendropsophus ebraccatus. The sequence goes on along the minus strand of NC_091462.1, from coordinate 24,979,091 downwards.
AACTTTAGTGTTCTGAGCTGAAAAACCCAAACTGAGGGCAGAAAAGGTGCCATTTCTGGAAGAGAGCAGCTATTTTTTTTTTTTTTTTAAACCTTTTTTAATGTAGTCTGCTTATTTGCAAGATTACAGACTGTCCTAAATGGTAGGGTATAAAATGTTAAAGGATATACAAAGTAATGTCACATCCCAGAGTCTTCTATAGAGTGCATTTAAGGAGTTATCCAAAATTAGAACAAACAGGACTGCTTTCTTCCATAAACAGCGTCACTTATGTCCTCAGTTTGCATCTAGTATGGCGGCTCAATTTCTTTAATGTGAGTGGAGCAAAGTTGCAAAACCAAACACAGCCTGAGGACAAGTGTGGCGCTGTTTTTGGAAGAAAGTAACTATAATTTAAATAAAAACAAGTTTTTAATCCTGGATATCCTTGTTAACATTATTTAAAGTGATCTAAGGTTTACGCTGTATCCTAGACAGGGTCCTACTGCCCCTAGGACCAATGTAGAAGAAAAGATCCAGAAATCGCCCACAGGCGTTAAAGATGAAGTCCCATAAAATTTTTAAACAAGGCAGACGGGAGGTGGAGGAAATTAAATTAACCTAGCCATCGCCGCACCTCCGTGGCGCTGCTCCCGGGTTTCGTTGGTGACCACAGTCTGTCATCTCTGGCTGGAACTGGGTATATTAAGTAACCAGCTCATTCAGCTGTGACGCCACTGATTGGCTGAGCGATTGCCCGCTCAGCCAGTTGGTGACTAGGGTGGAGTCCCTCCCCAGTCACTGATTGGCTGAGCGGGAAATCACTCAGCCGGGTACATGTTGTTGCAGCTGGAAGAGCTGCAGGACACTGGTGACTGATAACGGGACCCGGGAGCAGCACTACGGTAGGTAAGTTTACTTTATTATTTTTCCGCAGCTTTGCCTGCCTGTCTTCCTTTTTTTCTATTTTATGGGACTTCTCCTTTAAGGTAGCTTCACACGTACCGGATCCGCAGCGGATTTTACGCTGTGAGTTTGCAGCGAAATCTGCTGTGGATCCTGGCAGTGTGAAGTTGAATGGGTCACATACCCTCAGCGGAATTTTCATTCCACTGCAGATATGTAACTCAGCTTTAACCCCCCCAGCCCCAGCCCGGAGCATACATTACCTGTTTGGCGCCGCGGCTGTGTGTGAGCACGGCAGCACTGATTGGCTGATGGGGACCGCCGGGAGCCTCACACACAGCGGCGGCACAGAGCTGGTAATGTATGCTCCGGGCCAGGGGCTGCAGGCGGTTAAAGGGGTGAGTTACATATCCGCAGTGGAATGAAAATTCTGCTGTGGATAAGTAACCCCATTGACCTTCACACTACCAGTATTCGCAGCGGTTTTCGCTGCAAACTCGCAGCCTGAAATCCATTGCGGATCTAGTACGTATGAAGCTACCCTTAACATAACTTCACAGAATTTATTAGGTTTCTGCAACATTAAAACACAGGACACATGGAACAAAGGAGTTTCAGGCCCACATGACCCTTAGTCATGGCTTATGAAACCTAATAAAGCCCAAGAACTCCTGTGGACGATTGCTGGATCCTCTCTTACGGCCCCGGCCCTTCCATACATACATCCCAGGTATATTTTGTCTTTTCAATGTCAGCCGATACAAACTGCAATGAAATAAAAGACAGATGCGTCGGCAACGGGGAAAAACTTCCAATTCTTGTTTGTAAAAGTTTTTCATAAATAACCATGAACGCAGGAGGAGGAGATAGGAGTCCATTTACAATCTGTTTTGCTGATATTATCCTGCGTGCGGCATACTAATGCATTACTTAACAGGGGTCCGCTGTGTGCACTTCCCTCATCCCAACTATGACGTGGGCCCCATACTACAGTGTTCCCTTCTCCCCGACTCTCCGCTAACAGGATGATGGGTCTCCAGATCGGCATTTCCATGCAGATTTCAATAATGTAGTATAAGTGCAACATCTGATCGCACATTAATGAGCCATTTACCACTAACCTGTGTAGTACATTATAGTGCATTAAGGAGGCAGAGTTGGTTAATGGAAGCATTAAGTACCCTGGTAAGGTAAAAACCGATTAGAACTAAGTATATAGAAGAAGGCATGTTGCCTACTGCAATTTATCTAGTGTTCATAGTCACTTCCTGGACTATGGAGAACCAATAGGCGGATTGTAACATTCACTTTAAAGGGTTTGCTTTCTTCCAAATCAGGGATGTTAAAGGGGTCTTCCATTCAAACATAACTTTTCATATGTTGCTGCCCATGAAAAGACTAACAATTCCTTCCATACTTGTTATCTCTTCAGTTTCCTTCCCCCAGTTGAGCGGCTGCTTTTTGCTGAAGAAATAAAAATCTGTGTGTGAGCTCTTGCCAGATGTTTTGAATCGATGGAGCTGCAATACTGGACAAGAGCCATGGACCAATGTGGTGCTTGGAACCTTTATGGACTCACACTTTTTGGCCAAACTAGCAGCTTCACCTGACCCCATCACCTCTACAATGTGTATTTGAATCTATGGACTAGTTCGCCTATATTCCTATCTGGCACTTAGAACTATGTGATGACACGTGTCTGAAAAAGCCAGAAGCGTGTTCATGGGGAAGACTTATCGCCTTACACAGAGTGGCACAAGTAGGGGGTCATTTGTTTCCCTACATGACATTGTTATTCTTTGCCTTAATGATGCAAAGTCTAAAAAAAAAAAAATGGGCCACCCCTAAGGAAATGTGATTGACAGGGGGCATGCGATCGAAGATGCGGTCAGATCACAGCATCTACTAATAACTTGTGTTGCATGTTATGTGTGGTCAATGTGATGAAATCACCAACATAGATGTGAACCAAGTCTTATTAGTTCACAAAGCTAAAGCTTTGGCTTTCCAGGCATGATGGGAGTTGTAGTTTTGTAACAGCTGGAGAGGCCTGAGTTTGACACTTATCATCTGCACCATGCTGCTGTAGCAATAAAGCGGTGTTATAATGCTTATCTCCTGCTCACTTGATAGATAATGTCTTTAGCTGGAATAGCCCTTTAAGAAAATTAAAGAAAACTTGCTTAAAGGGGTTGTCCAGGCTTAAAAAAAACATGACCTCCTTTCCTCGGTTTGGGTGTAGGTTTTGCAGTTCCATTAAAGTGAATGGAGCTGAATTGTAATACCACACACAACCTGAGGTGGAGCCGTTTTGGCAAAAATATAGCTGTGTTTTATTCTCATACTGGATAACCCCTACAGATGCTCAGCTGATCCCCTTAGCTATGCTGTTGGATTAAATCACCTAAAAGAAACACCATACCAAGGCACTGTGGGCCTCAGAACAAAGTATATTTCTTAGTATGTTATAATAATTGAGCAGTCACATCTAGACTAGAATTACATGTACACAATGAAGTGTGAATATTGTGCTTCCCTAAAATCTGGGCATCTGTGAAAGTATGGAACCTCCCGCAGTGCCG